>NW_022436989.1:13920009-14000501 GCF_009761245.1 Sapajus apella | reverse complement strand
TAGTAGAGACGGGGTTTCACCATGTTGACCAGGATGGTCTCGACCTCCTGACCTCGTGATCCACCCGCCTCGGCCTCCCAAAGTGCTGGGATTACAGGCTTGAGCCACCGCGCCCGGCCATAAATTACCTTTTTCCTAAAACAATATTCTAGGTCATTTCACAGCATTACTATCCACCTAGTTGCTTAAGCTAAAAACCTGGAAGGAGTTATCTTGAACACTTTGCATAAACATCCACAATTCTAAAATCCAACAAGCTTTGAAAATAAAAACTTGTTTTTGGAAGTTGGCGCCAAACCTCATTTGGCATCAAAACTTGACTAGAAATGACATAAAGCTGTTCGTGGTGTTTATTTATTCCACTTGCTGAGAGTATTCTGACATTTCAGGACAGAAATATTAATGTTTTTGATTATAGGGTGCTGTCTTATACCCCACTGGGGAAAGTGTTAAAATTTATTTGTGCACTATACTACTAAAATCCCCCAAATTCTAAAATCCTCAGATGCTCAAGTCCCATATATAAACTGGTACAGTATTTGCATATAACCTAGGCACATCCTCTGGTATACGGGCATGCTTCAAATCATCGTGCTTTGCAGATACTGCATTTTTTACGAATTGAAGGTGTATGACAACACTCCAACAAGGAAGTCTATTGGCAGCATCTCTTCGAACAGCATCTGCTCACTTTGTGTCTCTGTATCACATTTTGGCAACTATCACAATATTTCAAATGATTTCATTATTATTATATGTATTATGGTGAACTGTGACCAGTGATCTTTGATGTAACATTGTTATTGTTTTGGGGCGCCACAAACCACAGACAGTGCACTTAACAACTGTGATAAATGGCCAGCCTCACTGACTGGCTATTCTCCGTCCCTTTCCCTTCTCCTCAGGCTTCCCTATTCTGAGAGAGGACAATATTGTAATTAAGCCAATTAATAACTCTACAATGACCTCTAAGTGCTCAAGAGAAAGGAAAAGTCACACATTTCTCACTTTAAAGCAAAAGCTAGAAATGATTAAGCTTAGTTAAGAAGGCAAGTCCAAAGCCCAGATTGGCTGAAAGCTAAGCCTCTTGCACCAGTTAGCCAAGTCATGAATGCAAAGGTTCTTGAAGGAAATTAAAAGTGCTACTCCAATCAACATGTGAATGATAAGAAAGCCAAACAAGCTTACTGCTGATATGAAGAAAATTTTAGTGGTCTGGATAGAAGATCAAACCAGCCACAACATTCCCTTAAGCCAGGGCCCAGTCCAATGCAAGGCCTTAACTGTCTTCAACTCTAGAAAGGCTGAGAGAGGTGAGAAAGTTGGAAAGCTAGTAGAGGTTGGCTTATGAGGTTTAAGGAAAGAAGTCATCTCAACATAAAAGTGCACAGTGAAGCAGCAAGGGCTAATATAGAAGCTACAACTAGTTATCCAGAAAATCTAGCTAAGATAATTGATGAAGGTGGATACACTAAACAATAGATTTTCCATGTAGACAAAACAGTCTTCTGTTGGAAGAAGATGCCATCTAGGACTTTAAAACTAGAGAGGAGAAGTCCGTACCTCGCTTTAAAGGACAGGCTCTCTTGTTAAGGACTAATGCAGCCAGTAACTAAGTTGAAGCCAATGCTCATTCATCATTTTGAAAACCTTAGGGCCCTTAAGAATTATGCTAAATCTACTCTGCCTGTGCTGTATCAGTGGCACAACAAAGTCTGGATGACAGCACATCTGTTTACAGGATGGTTTACTTAATTTTTTTTTTTTTGAGACAGAGTCTGTCGCCCACATTGGAGTGCAGTAGCATGATCTCAGCTCACTGCAACCACCTCCTCCTGGGTTCAAGCGATTCTCTTGTCTCAGCATCCAGAATAGCTGAGAGTACAGGTGTGTGCCACGTTGCTCAGCTAATTTTTGTATTTTTAGTACAGATTGTTGGCCAGGCTGGTCTCAAACTCCTAACCTCAGGTGATCTGCCCACCTCAGCCTCCCAAAGTGCTGGGATTACAGGCATAAGCCACCACACCTGGCCAGTTTTATTGAATATTTTAAGCCCACTGTTAAGACCTATTGCTCAAAAAAAAATTCTTTTCAAAATATTACTACTCACTAACAATGCACCTGGTCACCCAAGAGCTCTGATAGAGACGTACAAAGGGATTAATGTTGTTTCCATGCCTAACAGGACACCCATTCAGTAACCCATGGACTACAAAGTCACTTGGACTTTTAAGTCTCATTATTTAAGAAAAACATTTTGTAAGGCCATAGGTGCCAAAGATAGCAATTCTTCTGCTATGGGGTATGGGCAAAGTAAATTGGATTCACCATTCTAAATGCCATTAAAAACACTCATAATTCATGGGAGGAGGTCAAAATATCATTAACAGGAGTTTGGAAGAAGTTGATTCTAATGCTCATGAATGACTTAAGCTCATGACTTCAGCAGAAGGAACTGCAAGATGTGGTGAAAATAGCAGGAGAACTAGAATTAGAAATGGAGACAGAAAATATGACTGAATTGCTACAATCTCATGATCAAACTTGAACAGATGAGGAGTGGAGTTGCTTCTTATGGATAGGCAAAAAAAAAAAAAAAAAAGTAGTTTCTTGAGATAGAATCTACTCCCAGTGGAGATGCTGTGAACATTCTGAAAGGACAAAAAGAATTTTGAGTATTACAGACTTGGTTGGTAAAATAGCAGCAAGGTATGAGAAGGATAGACCAATTTTGAAAGAAGTTCTATTGTTGTTAAAATGGTATCAAACAGCTTCCCATGCTACAGAAAAGTCTTTTGTGAAAGGTAAAGTCAATCCATGTGACAAACTTCATTGTTGCTTTAAGAATTTGCCACAGGTGCCCCAACTTCTAGCAACCACTGCCTTGATCAGTCAGCAGCCACTGATATGGAGGAAAGACCCTCTACCAGCTGAAAGATTATGACTTGCTGAAGGTTCAGATGATCATTCGCACTTTTTACTTATAAAGTTTTTAAAATTAAGGTATAAACATTCTTTAGACACAGTGCTATTGCACACTTAATAGACTATAGTATACTGGAAACATAACTTTTATATGCACTGGGAAATCAAAAAAATTCATGTCACTTGCTTTATTGCAGTGATCTGGAACCAAGCTTGCAATAGCTCCAAAGTATGGCCATACTTTAAATACTTAGATTACTTATAATACCGAATATAATGTAAATGTTATGTAAGTCGTTGTTATGCTGTATTTTATTTGTATTATTTGTATTGCATTGTTTTTGATTTTTTCAAAAAACATTTTTGACTAGCTATTGGTTGATTCTGTGGATGCAGAAGTCCCACTGAAGACTTTTAGGAAGACTTTTAACTCATTTAGTCTTCCTAAAAACCCTATAAAGTGGGTACTATTTATTATTATTTCCAGTTTATTGATGAGGAAACTGAGTCAGAGAAATAAAGAAACTTGCTCAAGGTCACACAGCCAATAAATAGTTTGATCTGAGAGACTGAAAGAAAACTGAAAAGGCAATAATTTCTCTTTACATAACTCAGAATGTTACTATCCTCATAATATCCAAAATTGTCCCTCCTGTCATTGGAAGTACAGGATCCACATTTTAGGAAATTCTGGCCGACTACGGGATAATCTAATATTTTAGAAAGTTTCAGCCTCATCACCTGCCACAGTAACCTGTCAACCTCCGGCACCTGGCTATTGCCAATGCCTCCTAAACCCAAACCTGTGGTTTTCCAGGGAGACTGGGGCATTTTCCATCTAAGTAGACAGTAAAGACAAGCAGGGGATTAATCATCATGAAGCTTCTGGGACTGTAGTGACCACAGGTCACTCTGCGCTGCGATCCGTAACCTAGTCAGTTCTGAATGCACGCTGGCTCAAACGCACTTAGCCTGGTGATGTGCCTCATGCACTGGCCCAGGTCTGGCACTGCGCTACAATTTCTCCTGCCGCCCGTTCTGGGATTCCCTGTCACTCTCAGAATTGCAACTCTCTCTCTCTCCCCCGCCACATCCTGAGGCCCCCGATCTTCTCCACCCTCTCCCACCGCCTCTTGGAGAAGCGTCCTCAGCCTTACCTTTAGCTTAATTTAAACTTTCCCGAAAATGTATAGCGGGCGACTGCAGACCCCGCCTCGCAGACCACGTGGGCGCGGCTCACCATTGCTCCAGAGCACCTGCTGCGGGGGTGGGGCGGGACTAGCAAGGCGGGCCCAGGGGGAGGGACCGGCCCAAGGTGGATGGGGACGGGCCCGGCCACCAGGGGCGGGACGAGGCTCTGGGGACAGGCATAGAAAAGGGAAGTGAACCTGCCGTGGGCGGGGCGGGCTGGTGCGGTTGGGGGGAAGGGTGGGGCGAACCCAGAAGGGCGGTCCCATAAGGCGGGCGCAGACTGGGCACTGGAGACGGGTCACGAAGGGCGGAATGAACCTGGAGAGGGCGGGGCGGCTCGGGAGGGGCGGGAAGGCCCTGGGGACAGGTCCAGGGGGCGGGCCCGGGGCTGTGTAGAATGAACCCGGAGGGGGCGGGGCGGCCCTGGCGCGGGGATAGGGTGGGGCTTCCCAGGCTCCGGCTAGGGAGCGCGCGGCGGGCGGGCCGCAGGCCCAGGGAACGACCATGGTGGGATATCGCCCGCGGCTGCGGGTACCGCTGCGCCAGCAGAGGCGGCTGGGCCGGAACGGGGGCCGAGGCCCGGCTCTTTGGGCAACGAGCCCTTGATCGCCGGCGTCACCGATCGTGATTCCTCTCCTTTGCCATCTCCCGGTGCCGACCGCCACCCTGCCGGACGATGCGCGCCCGCGGCAGCCCAGGAGGCTGAGCCCAGCCTCCCGCTCCGCCCTCCCCGCACAGCTGCCCCTCATGGCTTTGCCGGGCGCCGAGGGTGCGGCCGACACCCCGGTGTCCTCGGCCCAGGGAGCCCCTGGAGGCTCCGCGTCCTCGTCGTCCACCTCCTCGGGAGGCTCGGCCTCGGCGGGCGCGGGGCTGTGGGCCGCGCTCTATGACTACGAGGCGCGCGGCGAGGACGAGCTGAGCCTGCGGCGCGGCCAGCTGGTGGAGGTGCTGTCGCAGGACGCTGCGGTGTCGGGCGACGAGGGCTGGTGGGCCGGCCAGGTGCGGCGGCGCCTCGGCATCTTCCCCGCCAACTACGTGGCTCCCTGCTGCCCTGCTGCCAGCCCCGCGCCCCCGCCTGCGCCGCCGCCCCCACGGCCCGGCTCTCCGGTGCACGTCGACTTCGAGCGGCTGGAGCTGAAGGAGCTCATCGGCGCGGGGGGCTTCGGGCAGGTATACCGCGCCACCTGGCAGGGCCAGGAGGTGGCGGTGAAGGCGGCACGCCGGGACCCGGAGCAGGACGCGGCGGCGGCGGCCGAGAGCGTGCGGCGAGAGGCTCGGCTCTTCGCCATGCTGCAGCACCCCAACATCATCGAGCTGCGCGGCGTGTGCCTGCAGCAGCCGCACCTCTGCCTGGTGCTGGAGTTCGCCCGCGGCGGAGCGCTCAACCGCGCGCTGGCCGCCGCCAACGCCGCCCCGGACCCGCGCGCGCTGGGTCCCCGCCGCGCGCGCCGCATCCCTCCGCACGTGCTGGTCAACTGGGCCGTGCAGATAGCTCGGGGCATGCTGTACCTGCACGAGGAGGCCTTCGTGCCCATCCTGCACCGGGACCTCAAGTCCAGCAACAGTAAGTGGGTCCGGGGGAGGTGGGGGGAAGACTACCTCCCCGCCAGCCCAGGGCGGGCTCCGCAGGACAGACATAGTACCAGATGGAAAGATGCCGGGGTCAGCCTTAGGGCGCCAGCAGCACCTCATGCCCAGGCCTTCAGGGCTTGGAGGTCCAGCTAGTCCTTGTTAGTTGCTTTGAGGCTGGTGACTCACTTAACCTTGACTTGTCTTTGAAAGCTTTTTTAAAAAACTCAGGCCAGACTTGCTTGTAAGTGAAACATTTGTAAAATACCTGGATCTCCTAGAAACCTCAGGGGGCAGTTCGGCCTTTCAATACTAGAGGTGATTCATCTGGGTAGAACTTTGCAAACCGAGACCTTCTGCAGGTTATGTGGAACCGTCCTCTTCCAGTGGCCTTCTTCGAAGTCCCCGAATGCACTCGGGGGCGTCAACTTTACAAGTGCGGTATTGAGGGTGCTGTTCGCCTATTCTAAATATGACTTTACGTCCCTTACTTTTTCCAGAGACTTTTTTCATCCAGATGTCTCTCTATGGGCAGGGTGCCGTGGCTCACGCCTGTAATCCCAACTCTTTGGAGGCCGAGGCGGGGGGATCACCTGAGGTCAGTAGTTCGAGACCAGTCTGGCCAACATGGTGAAACCCTATCTCTACTAAAAATACAAAATTTAGCTGGGCGTGGTGGCAGGCGCCTGTAATCCCAGCTACCTGGGAGGCTGAGGCATGAAAATCACTTGATCCTGGGAGGCGGAAGTTGAAGTGAGCGAGATCGCAGCCACTGCACTCCAGCCTGGGGGATAGAGCAAGACTCTGTCTCAAAAAAAAAAAAAAAAAAAAAAAAATGTCTCGTTCTGTGAAGTATGATTTTATTATTGGTTCAATGTCCTCTTTTCTCCAGACAAGAGGCAGTGGTATGCATTGTAACGCACTATTGGGTTAATAACAAGTGCATTGTCCTTGCACAAGTATCTGAAATCCTGAAGTCCTGGCCAGTGTCATTGACTTTGTTTATAAATCAGGGTGGATTTTCCAGATGTCAATAAAGAACTGACAAATGACTTACATGCAAATTCTATTAAACTTTGCTGTATGAAAGAGTCTATAGAATTGCTGTTTGATGTTGGTTCTTTAATAGTGAAGATCGCTTCATATCCTCAAAATGAAATGAAATCCTATGAAAGGTTAAAGGATGCAGCCAGAACTGGCATTGGCCTGCAAGAGCTGGAGGTCTTTCAATCCTGTGCAACCTGCTAGGACAGGAGCTAGCTCAAGTGAAAACATTGTCCCTAAAGAAGAGTGACAAGAAGAAATGTACTTGAAAATTACTAATATAGCATTTTCACTGGGAATTGTAAATAACTGGAATGTTATAGCTAAGCATTGAATACTTCTAGGTTTTATTTCATGATCCTCCTTCCCCCCAAGTCTCTCTATAATTTAGATTGCATCTGCTTAGGCGATGAGAGCAAAGTCTAACAAAATATGTTGTTAGTGGTAGTGGTAGTGGTATATTCTTAGTATTCTGAGAGGCCACAGGAGGACTCTAGCAGTGCTTGCTTTTGAACTGTGTTACAGTAAAAACAGAGTGCAATTTCCTAAAATATACTTTTCTTTCAATAATATACTTTTCCTTCAATAAAAGGAATGTCTGACCAGGTGCTGCCATGGGATGGCTGACTTGTCCATGTGTCCCATAAGCCCTCTTTCCAGCGGTGTCCTGAAAGCCTGTGTCTGCTGGGAGTTTTCTGTAGAACCAGGTATTTTAAGGACATCAACAGCACAATTCATTCCTTCTCCTGCCTCTTGGCAATTGCAGGCAACTCTGTGACAACACAGAACCCAACATTCTGCAAATATATCCAAATAATCAACACAAGCAAACACTTAGGTTATACTGATCCTTAGGCTAACAATCCATAGGATTTATAGATCAATCAACAAACAATCCATAGCAATTATTGCAAATAGTAAACTTTCTTAAACTTTTATAAAATACAAATGTTTAAAGTACTCCTAATATTATTAAATGGTAAAAAGAAATAGCATGACCCTGGAATAATAACTATGGCTGAACAGTTTTTACTGACACCAGAAAAACTTGTATAGTGGAGTATAGACTACTTTGTATACAGTAGATATTACATAATTTGAAGGTGATTACATGCTGCTACTTAGTTTTTGGAAGCCTTTTAATTCTCAGAATAAATTGCCAAACTTCCTGGAATATTTTAATGTCTATGATTGTCAGGCAAGACTCCCTTTGCTTTAAATTGTTGTACTCTTATAAAAGACTTAATTAGCTAGTCACTAGCCTGGCCAAGTATTTGTTACAATATGACCATTATTATAGTTATTTAATTACTGTAAAATGAAAAGTTCCACTGGAGTCTAAAATGTGCAAACCATGGGACCTCACACATGGCCTTTATCCTGAATGTCTGACTTTATTTGTTCAATGAATAAATGTAGATTTGAAATTTTCTTCTGATATATGAAGCTATAACTTCTTGTTTAGACTTTTGAGTATAACAGATACTCTATTGCAGTATGTTTTGTTTGACTTTATTGGATATTTGCTAATGGTGGTAGTGAGTTAGTGATAATGTAAACAAGGTTTTAAAAATCAATATTGAATTTTATTTTCACTCTGTAGTGTACTCATGTACCAAAGAGCCAGTAGAAGACTACTTGGAGCCAATTCAGTGGAAATTACTGTTTTAAACAAATGTTTAAATTTGTCTAGAGAATATGTTACTCTTGACAGATTTTCTTTTATCTTTTCTAGTAGATCTTCTTAAGTTTGCATGTATCTTGTGAGGGAATGTTTATGTCTAGATAGCAGCTGATATGTTGTGAATGATATAAACAACTTTGTCCCTTTTCTAACAGATAGCAACAGTTTGAAAGTTGTGCCAAGTTAGCAAGCTTTAAGCATCATTTGTTATAAATAAATACTAGGCCTTGTAACTCCACCCTGGATTCAAAATAAGTAGTAAACACTTTATGTAATTCTACCTATATGCACCCCCCAGAGAACAATACAAGGCAACCTTGGGTTACTGTGAAAATTGCCAGTGTTGTAGGCATTTACAGAAGAGAGAAACGTCATGGAGAGCTGGAACTCATTTAACACTTTGGGAATGCCTACCCTGTGGCAGTCACTTCTGGGCTCCAGGAACACATGGCAAGCCAGACAACGATGACAGCATTTTTGCCATCATAGAGCTTGGTCTGATAGGGAAGATAGATGGCAGTCACTCATTCACAAATAGATTAGTAAGTGCTGTCAAGAAACTTAAGCATGGTGAGGGAAGGAGAGTAGTACCGTGGAGAATGGGGGTGCTATTTCACACGGGGTGCTCTAGGGAAGGCACCCCAAGGAAGGGCCACAAATTAGTCAAGCAAAGACCCAGGCAAAGGAAAAAGGAAGCAAAAACAAGCCTTCCATATTGGAGGAGTGAGGAAAAGGCTGGTGAGGAGAGGCATGTGTGGAGCAGGCCTAGCAGGCCTCCTTCTGCTGTGCACGTGGACGGTTCACTCTGAGTGATGGCACTGGCTTCTGTGAAGAAGGAACTGCATGGGCCCGAGTGATGGCTGTCAAGGTTGTCTATATGAGAGGAGGCACCAGCTCTGCCCAGAATGGTAGCAGTGGAAGTATTTTGCAGGGAGGTTCTCAGCAGGCTGTGAAGATGAAATATTGCAATATAAGAATGACTAAGGAGGGTTTGAATTATTAGAATTTTGTTTAAGAGTTTTATTTATCAAACTGCAAAAGTGCAGGATTGAAATAACGTTATGTGGCATCATTTATGGTTTCTTTTTTCTTTTTGTGATATTGCTTATTGTGTTCTTTTTTTTTTTCTTAAGAGGAAATAAACTTTCCATGGGAAACTGAGCCACAAATTATGGTAGCTACTTCCTTTTATACCTTTTATGTCAATGATTAAGCATCTATTATTTCAATTGTTGTTAGCCTTTTGGTAATAATTATTATCTACAGTATTATTTACAACTACAACTACATCTACAATAGTTGTATATAAATACCATGAAATGCCATTTGGAGCTCTTCCTATGACAGATTGCAAAAGGAATATAAATTTTTTGTTTTAGCTTTTTTCATTAGTACTGTGTAAATAAAGGAACTATCTGAGAAAATTATGGAAAATGTAATCTCCAAATAAGATGTTTAAATAGTTCATCAGAGTGATTTGGGGAAGCTGTTAATTACACTATTATCAGTTATAGGGCATAAGTCCCCTTCTCTCTTCTGTTCTGTTACTCAGGACACCTAGCTTCATGCTATAGCTGCTTCCTGTTTCAGGAGGCACAGAGAAGTCAGTCCAGATGTCCCAATAGTAATTGAGGTCGACATCTGCTTTTGACACAAGGTTGGTGAAAGATTAGACTTTTAGAAGAACAGCAATCACAAAAGAGTCACCACATCTTCCCCCATCATTTTCATGCTTGCATATTAAAAAAATAAGTAGCTGACCAGGCATGGTGGCTCATACCTATAATCCTGACACTTTGGGAGGCCAGGGTGGGAGGATCACTTGAGCCCAGGAATTTGAGACCAGCTTGGGGAACACAGTGAGACCCTGGACTACAAAAATTAAAATAAAATTAAAAAATAGGCCATGTCTTATTTTTTGTAGTTGTGAGAGGTATAGCTAGTCACATCTGAATTATGCAAACTATCCATATTTGATCAGTTTTGTAATTATTATCAGTGATATCAAAGCATGGTAAAGGAGACAGAGAAAAGTATCTACCCATTTAGGAAGATCATTTGTAAACCCTGCTTTCTCACACTAGCATTTAAGTGTTAAACTTCACCAGAATAGTGCAGGTAAGGGAAAGAGCATTGGCTTTTTTTTTTTTTTTTTTTTTTTTTTTCTCTTGGTAATAAAAGGTCCTGCTGTATAGACCAGGCTGGTCTTAAACTCCTGGACTCAAGCCATCATCCTTCCTCCTCAGCCTCCCAAAGTGCTGGGATTACATGTAAGATCCACCACTTCTGGCTCTAGCATTGACTTTAAAGTCTGTCACATCTGGATTTGAATATCAGTGTCATAATTTACTAGCTGTGTGACCTTGACCAAGTTATATAACTTCATTGAAGCTGAATGTCTTGATTTCTGATACTGTATTCATTTCTTGGGAGATTTGACAAAAGTCCTGTAGGGAAAATCTGTTTAATGTTTCGTAACCCATTAAAGGCAGTTAGATAATACTGGAATAAAAGCATATGGCTTTTTCAGGGAACAATGAGTAGTTAGGCATAACTAGATGGAAAGTGGGGAAAAGGTTTTTTGGGAAGGAAACACATTTAGCATATGGTCAGGCAGTGAGTGCCATGGATGCCAGGCTAAGATATGTGGACTATTTAAGAGGCAAGGGAGAGTCATTGATGGTTATTGAGGAGGTGTGTGGTACGATCTGCTGCTAGAAGACACATCTACCCAGAGAAAAATATAAGCTGGGGATCATCTGTTTTATGACTGTACTACCATAGATTGTCAGAACGGCAATAATAAAAACTAAAATAATTTACTTAGACATGGGTTTGACCAACATTGTTTATCATTTACAACCCAGCCTGGTTTTAGCATCACAGTTTGTTTAGTGAGTTATTTTAGACCCCCTTTTCTCTCTGGTTTCTAACTCCCTCCAAAATTAGAAAATATTGACTAGCTTTACCATGTCAGGCTGATGATTTTAACTCTAGATGTTAGTGACTGAGGTAACCTGCTGAGTTAATCCGGGACTCCTGAAAAGCAGAAGCACCCCCGTGAATGAATTTTAATGGGCAGAAGGTTTTCTGGGGGACCTGGGAGAGCTGTGATGGTTTTATTTTGGAGCCTGAAACTTAAATTTGTACAGTTGCCCCTTAGGCAGTGTGAATTTAGTTTTTAAAATTCATCTTCTCCAAATACTGCTTCATGTTAAGTGCTTTTAACTAAACAATAGTGTTAATAATTGCAAAAGCCACAATTGTGCACCAACCTAATAGTAACAGGATTTGTTGTTAACACTTATTTAGGGCATACTAGATGCTGAGCACTACTTAGAATTTATCCTCATTTATTTGTAACTACAACCTTTTGAGGTGGGCACTCTAAATATCCCCATTTTACAGGTAAAAAAAAAAAAGAACCCAATGATCAGTTGACTTGATGAAAGTCATTCAGCCTGTCAGAGGGTAGTGCTGAGAATCGAATCTGGGACCTCTGATCCTAGAACTTGCACTTTTATTGTCTCCACATATTGCCTAGATTAACCATTCTCAAATATTTGCTTTCAGGACTCCCAAAGAGCTTTGGTTTGTAGCAATTGATATTTATCATACTAGAAATTTAAAATAATAAATTTTAAAAATGTCTCATAATATGAATATAACAATAGACCTATTACATCTTAACATAGTATTTGTAATGGGAACACCTCCATATTTTCCAAAGCAAATTTAATGAAGATGGTGGCATTTCTTTGCACTTGTGAAGCTCACTTTAATGTTAGACTTTGAGAGAAGACAGATGAATGGTCATATCTGTTTCTGTATTCACACTGTCACCATCTTCGGGAAGGCCAGGGATCCCTAGAACCATACTTCGAGACCCTCTGGGCTAAATGATAGGTTCTGTTGATACAGAATGACACTCTTTTTTTTTTTTTTCACTTAAGGCTTGGTGCGGTAACTCGCACCTGTCATCCCAGTATTTTCAGAGGCTAAGGTGGGTGGATCAACTGAGGTCAGGAGTTCGAGACCAGCCTGGCCAACATGATGAAACCTTATCTCTACTAAAAATACAAAAATTAGCCAGGCATGGTGGTGGACGCCTGTAATCCCAGCTACTCCAGAGGCTGAGGCAGGAGAATTGCTTGAACTGAGGAGGTGGAGATTGCAGTGAGCTGAAATCATGCCACTGCACTCCAGCCTGGGTGACAGAGCAAGATGCCTTCCAAAAAAAAAAAAAAATTCACTTAAAACTATTCACTTACAAAAATTATGTCACTTATAATCCCATTGCCTAGATTCTGCTATTAATGTACTAATTTGCTTTAACATAGATTTAACCCTTATGTGTCCATTAATCTATCTTACTTTGTGATGAAGCAGTATTTTTTTCTTTGAATACTCCAGATGATTCTGATGCAGAGCAAAGTTCAAAAGCTACAGTTTGAAGGTCCAGATTTGTGGATTCCTTCTTATGTGTTATCTGGGTTGATACAGAAATTCTTCCATGGCTACAGGCTATATCCAAATCAAACTAACTACCTGCTGATAAATGTATGGTGAGTCATAGCAGGAGCCAGATGAGAGTATGCCTGATGTATTCTGGGATATAACTCCGGAAAGAGGAACATCTCAGAGTATTTGTTTCTTTTACGTTGGAGGGCAAATAGTGTTGTTGAGGTAGTAGGTTTGAGCTGTCTGACTCCAATAGCTTTCGGAATATGGTGACGTGAGGATTAAGTGAGATGGTGTATGGCTGGGGTCAGCAAATTTCTCCTTTAAGAGGCCAGATAGTAAATCTTTTTGGTTTTGCAGTCCATATGGTCTCTGTTTGCAACTATGTAATTCTGCTGTTGTAGCCAAAACATCCTTGACAATATGTAAACAAATGAATGTGGCAGTATTCCAATAAAACTTTATTTACAAAAGAGACATTGTGCTGATTTAGCCTGTGGGCTCTAATTTGCCAATTCCTCATATATGTCAAAGAATTTGGTAAACCGTAAGACAAAATCTAAATGCAAGCTATTGAATATATTTATTTTAATATTTTACTTAGAAACACCATAAAGTGTTTTAAATTTAAAATATTTATGCTTTAAATATTTCTTAATGTTATGTGTGTGTGAACTCATTGATACCTAAACATTTTCTACAACTCTTTTTAGCCTAATAACATTATGATTTTTATTAATTCTGCAAAATCAGGTGTCACCGTATCAGGTATTTGTTCATCATGGTTGGAGGTGAGGGTCCTTTTAATTTGGCTAACTTGGGTGATTCCCAGCAGCCTGCTGTATGAGGAAACAGTTCTAAGCCTTGTTCCCTGTAGGCGCGCTGAGATCTGTATGCTTTGGCAGGCCTGCTTCTAACTTGGGTTGATAAGTAGGGTCATGGTGGAGGTATAAAGTATTTAATTGCTCTTGTAACTGTTTCACTACCAGGGTTCATTACTAGTTTGTGCATTTTTTAAGCTATTGGAAAAAGAGCAAATCACATGCCATTTCAGAAAGTATCTTGATGGCATATAAGATGTTTGAATTATTACTTCTGAAGATTTGGCTTCATGTGATTTTATGTGATTTATTTTGTTTCAGGGTTTCTGCAAATATTGCATCCAGTTGTATTAAATATGTTACATTCCTACCAATATATTAATGTAGAATATTATGGAAGATTTCTGCCTTAGTTTGCTTTATTATGTACCTTGACTGTTAAAATACTAACATGATAGAAATTTAGAGCTAGGCTTTATATACAATGAAGTGTAAGTAGTTTTCTCATTAAAACTGAGTATTCTATGTGTCCATGAAAAGGTTTGACCCATGAAAGATAGATAGATTTTGTTTCAGTATATGAGCAGTGTGAAGTTCTCTTTTAGCTTACCACATCTGTTTTTTCTTTACAGAAGTCTGTCTTGTATTTAGTACGCTAGCTCATTCATTTATACAACAGTTACTTATTGATCATATTGAGTGCCTAGGAGACACAAATTCCCCCCTTAAGAATCTTGTATTTTAGTGAGTGAGACAGACATTAAGCAAAATAAATAATAAAATGTATAGTGTCTTGGAGAGCAGTAAGTGCTCAGCAGAAACACTAAAGCTGCAAGGAAGGATGAAAATATTGAGGTAAACAGTCAAAGACTGTATGTCTAAGCAAGGTCTTGCAGAAAAGATGGATTTTCAGCAGAATCTAAGCAGATGAGGAAGTGTGTCATCTGGGAAAGAACATGCTTGTTAGAGGGAACAGAAATTGCAGGATTTCTCAAACAGAAGGCCAGTGTGCTGGAAGTAAAGTGAAGGTGGGCAGAACAGCAGGACATGAGGGAGAAGCAGGGATCCCTCACACCATACAGTCTTGGGGGCCCTGCAGAGTCTTTGATTTTTACTATGACACAAGAGGGTTTTGAACAGAGGAGAGCTGTGGTCTCATTTATACATTAACAGGACTACACTGGCAGCAGTTTTGAAATTAGATGAAGGGGAACCAGGTTGGAAATGTGACTGTGAGAGTCATCAGCATGAGAAAGTATGTAAAGCCCTGAGATTGGCTGAGATTATCTAGGGAGCCAGTGTAACTTATTTAAAACTAGACAGAGGTCCAAGGACTGAGTCCTGGGTAGTCTCCAGTCTTTAGAGGTCAGGGAGATGGGGAGGACCCAGGAATGGCTAGAAGTAAAGGGAAAAATCAGGAGTGTGGAGACCAGTGAATAAAGTATTTCAGGGAAGAATGATCAACTGTATCAAATGCCACTGATAGATCAATATTCAAATAACTGTTTTGCTATAATTATTTTTAAAACAATCTTCATTGCTTCTTCTTCTTTTCTTTGAGACAGGGTCTTGCTCTGTTGCCCAGGCTGGAGTGCAGTGGTGCTGCTATGGCTCACGACAGCTGTAACCTCCTGGGCTCATGTCGTACTCCCACCTCAGCTGCCCAGACAGTCGGGACTATAGGCGAGTGCCATGATGCCCAGCCAATTTTTAAACTCTTTTGTAGGGATTGGGTCTCACTGTATTGCCCAAATTGGTCTTGAACTCCTGGGCTCAAGCAATCTTCCTCCACCAGCCTCCCAAAGTCCTGAGATTATAGGCCTAAGCCACCGCATCTGGCCAACAATCTTAGTTTCTTAACTGTCCAGGATCCTAATACTTTTTTAGGAGGATAGAGCTGAGTTGATTTTCTATAATTAGCAGCTGACTTAACAAGAAAAAGCTTATAATAATTCATCTCCTTCATATTCATTCTTCCCCTAAGAGTATTCGTTATTAATTTCCTTATTCATTCAACCAACACTTGAGCATATTAAAATGCCAGTTGCTGTGGCAGTATTAAAAAAACTAATTAGGCACAAGTTCTATCCTCAAGCTGCTTTCAATTTAAGAAAAAAAAAAAGATTGTAACAAGGAAGACAAGGCAGGAGTTAAGTGTAATGGGAAAGGTACACTCTAAGTGTATTAGAATGTAGAGAAATAGCTGAGGTTAGGCAAAAGGCAATGGGAAGATGTTACTTATAGACTCATCAATTATTGGAGCAGGAAGTATTGAGATTCCAAAGGCCAGTGTGCTTGTAAGTGGCTTCACAGTTAATGTCATGGTGGTCTGGACTAAGGGCTCAGTTCTGGTGCCCGGATGGATTGGGAGGTGCAGAAGAAAGTGTGAGTTTTATAGAGGGCAGAAGAGGAAGGCATTCCATTCTGTAAGGAGGCACAGGGAGACAGAAAAAGGCGATGCTGTAGTTTTTGGAAATGGCACACGGAATTGTTGGAATATAGGGTTCATTCAGGAGAGTACAAAAAAAAGCTGGAAAGATCATTTAGAATGAGATTGAGAAGGGACGAAGGCCACAATGAAAGTGTGGGTGCTACTCCATAGGCTGGACAGTGAATGGGGTATGTGTCCAAGGTGGTGGCTGGGGAAGGGGGAAGGCAGATGGCGCTAGGGGTGAAGGGGAGCAGGTACCGCTGGGGAATGGGTGGAAAGAAGTATGAGAAACATTCTACGCTATATGGTAAAATTAGGAAGTTATCGTTCATTCCATAGAAATTGTGGATTGTTCTCAAAGTTGAAATGTATAAAGTTTCGTGAAGTTTTTTGTTAATATATTCTTTTACATTATTGCTTTTCTCAACTTGTTTTCTTGCTGATGACTTTTTTTTGGATGCTACATTAACAGTTAAAGATTAATCGAAACTTATTTGACTCATTAAATGGAATTTGGACACAGTGATCCCGACAATGTTGAGAACATGGAGTACATAATGATTGCTTTTAAAAAATATATACATTATATACAATAACTCTGAAAATACCAATGTGAAAACTTCACAGGAGCTGAAAAAATTCAGTGCCTCATGGTTGAATAAGTAGGCTAAGTACAAGGTTGTAGAGACCAATTGTTAAGGAATGGGGCTAACAAGGGTCAGAAATCTTTGCATGACTTCAGTCATTCAAAAAGGTGCTCAAACAGTTGTTGCTAGGATACTCACCAGGATTTACCATTTCTGTGGCCAAAAAAGTTGATTTGCCTGGTTTGTACATGAAAATCCGTGGTGGCCAGCTAGTGCACCGTGGTTCTTCCTGCGTTAATGACAGGAAGCGGAAGTTGGCTGCCAACCATGTGTCTTCAGGCAGAAACCTGGCAGTGTGCCCCATTATATTACCTGTTGTGAGACGGGCTATTTTGGTTTCGGTCACATTGCCCAAAAGATAAGGAATTTCAGGAATTCTGCTGAACACCTCTGAAATGGAATCCAAAACAATGGGCCTTTCATGGAACCCTAAAGGGTTGACATTTGCAGTGTGATTTTAACTTGTTTTCTGTGGGCCGACGGTGTGGTGTGGCGGTGTTGGTTCCAGTGAAAACTTTGAATCTGTGGAATGGGGGCTGGTATTCTGAAACTGTCAGAAAGTCTGCAAATATATGCTGCCATCACATTCATTTGGGAATAAAGTTTGTTAATGTTTGGTGTTTAGTTCTCACTTTGACTCTGTTTTCACTATTTTAGACCTTTCTTTGGGCTTGGCATTGCAAGGGCTGCCAGCTCTTACTTGGGGTCTTGGGTGTGGGTCAGGAGACCAGGAAGTGTTTTGAGGCCTATTTTCATCAGTCCTTTCTCAAGTCTGCCTGTCTGGAGGTTTGTAAAGATGTGGAGATAATGTGTAGAAAAGTGCTTTGAGAAACAAAGTTTTATAGAACTGCAAGCCATTTTGATCATGAATTTGGGGTATTTTTGGTGGTAGGAACAATTATTGTTTAAAGGTGAAATTAATGGCATTTCTAGAAGGAAAGCATAATACAACTGATGAAAAGCTAATTAATTTACCTGCTTTTGTTTCTTTGTTTGTTTCAGCTTCTTTCTGTGGGTTAAGTACATGGGGTTTAAAGGATTGGGGACCTAAATCTCTTTTTCTGTAGGTATTTATTTTTCTTTATATTCATAGGGAATAAGGACTGAGAAATAAATATGCCTTTAGCTGATGTGGATGGAACATTCAAAAATTTATCTCGGCCGGGCGCGGTGGCTCACGCCTGTAATCCCAGCTCTTTGGGAGGCCGAGGCGGGTGGATCACAGGTCAAGAGATCGAGACCATCCTGGTCAACATGGTGAAACCCGTCTCTACTAAAACTACAAAAAATTAGCTGGGCATGGTGGCACATGCCTGTAATCCCAGCTACTCAGGAGGCTGAGGCAGGAGAATTGCCTGAACCCAGGAGGCGGAGGTTGCGGTGAGCCGAGATCGCGCCATTGCACTCCAGCCTGGGTAACAAGAGCAAAACTCCGTCTCAAAAAAAAAAAAGTTAATCTCACAAAATGAGATTTCTGGTTGCTTTGCTGTCTTCTTATAACCAATAGCTTTATGAGCAGCACAGAAGAGGGCTGGGGATGAACTCTAGCTCTGTGTCTTAGCCCTTTGATCTTGGATAACATTTCTAGGCTCTGAGCTGGAGATTATATTCCCGCCTCATAGACGAATGTCACGATCAAATGAAATATCAAATGTGTGGAAACAACTCTGCATAGCAGAGGGTTGGTAAATGGTGGACAATATTCTTATTATTTGAATCGGTGATAATTATCATTAATAAACGATATTCCATGGAGCATTGTGATATACAAGGCACTATGTCAGGCGATATGGAGGATTCACAGAGTGCCATAAAATACAGTTCCTGAGATTAAGTAGCTTGCACATAACTTAGGTAGAGAAGTCTTAGGTAAAAAGATAACGCATAAAATAATGTCATATGTGGGTAGCGAATGAGAGGGAAGATAAAATCGTTTGCAATTTTATGGGATGCTTAAGGATGTTTTTCAAGGAAGCTGGCCCTTGAAAATTGGGACAGTATAGATGGATAGGAAAAATGAAAGGTTATTTCAAAGGGAAGTGGGTCTCTGATTTCCCTCTTGCTTGCCTCTCTCACCCTCCTTTCCTCCATCCCTTCCTATGTAGTATAGCATTAAGAGTAGGAAAAATGGTAGCATTTTGGCCTTACTATTTGGCCACTGTGTAACCATGGGGATATAACCAGTCCTAAATTGGATTCTTTGTATCTACAATGGAAATAAGAATAGAATAGATTTCATTACTTACTAGATGACAAGGGAAAAAAAGTTACAACACAACAATATTTATTTAGTATCAGTTACTTATTTAATAAGTCCCTGCTCAAATAACCTTCCACATTTAAACCTACCATTGGTTCCCTCCACTTGGGTTCTCTCCAATGCCTTAACTCCTGTGACTGCCTGATACTGTAAATGTTTGACAAAATGATGCAATGAAAATGCACATCCATTGTGAACTCTCAAGGCTTGAAAAAGAGGCAGGGTTTCCTGAAGTTCATGAAAGTGCTTTTGAAGACTTGATAACAACTCTTTTAAAGCCATTGATAAAAGTGTGTGTGTGTGTGTGTGTGTGTAATACAGAGTGGTTACCATGCCTCAGCTACTGTTCTAAGCACTTTACATGTATTCCTTTACTCTTCCCTACAATCTTATGATGTAGGTACTATCGTAATTCACAAGACAGGCAAAGAAGCAGAAGCACCTGGGATCCAAACCAGGCAGGTTGGCCCTAGAAAACATGCAGTTCATCACCACTCTCTACTGCCCCTATTTAGTTCAGTTAATAATTGAGCAATGACAGAAAGTCAAAAGGGAGGAGAATGGGTACCTCAATGGAGATTTCCAAAGGATAAAGAAAGACCTTGTAAAAAAATTAGTACAAGCTGTCAACTAAGTGTGTACATAGTGGTTAGTACCATAGGCTCTGGAGTCAAACTGCATGAGCTTCACTGCTCCTTAGCTGAGTGGCCCTAGACAGATTACTCAACATCTCTGTTCCTCTTTATGTACAAAGAGGAGATAATAGTATCTACTTATGGCATTGTGGTATGGGTTATGTAACTAAAATACCTATAACCTCACCTGATAAGCAGAATATACTCAGAAGTATTAATTACTACTAAAACTAACATTAGTAAAAAATGACCCTCTTTATGGTTATCTTCTACAAACCAAATATCCTCTCCTTTCTCTGTAGAAGGATTAGCTAGAGGAGAGGGTGGCAGCTTCCAGCTGCGTTAGAGCTTCATGGGCAACCTAGGGAACATTTCTACATAGTTCTAGGCAGAGGCAGATCAGCCGCAGGGAGAGGAGCTGAAGGTGCTGGGAAGGGCAGGGTAGGAGGGTGCTGGTGAGGAGTGAATGAAAGCACATTTATTGTAGCTGCAGAGCTGCACCAGATCTCAGGAACAGATGCTGGTATCAGCTCCACTCCCGAGAATTGCCCTTGTGTATCCTCTACATTGGCAGGAGGCTGGCACTGGGAAAATCAGCGACTGATGACTTCTGTGTTTAATTTCTGCTATATTTTGAGCTCCAGTAAAACAGTTATTTCTCCTACATTATCTTTATAAGTTAAAGAATCTATAAACGCTTTCCAAAATTTATTTATTTATTTATTTACTGAGATGGATTCTTGCTCTGTCTCCAGGATGGAGTGCTGTGGCTTGATCTCGGCTCATTGCAACCTCTGCCTCCTGAGTTCAAGCGATTCTCCTGCCTCAGCCTCCCAAGTAATTGGGACTACAGGCGTGTGCCACCATGCCCGGCTAATTTTTGTATTTTTAGTAGAGACGGGGTTTCACCATGTTGGCCAGGATGGTCTTGATCTCTTGACCTGGTGGTCTGCCCATCTCAGCCTCTTAAAGTGCTGGGATTGCAGGCGTGAGCCACTGAGCCCAGCCTTTCAAATTTAATGTATGCTAATGTTTGATAATAATGAGCTATGGTAATATATCATCTAATTTCAGTATTCTCCACTTATCTTCAGTAGAAAAGATTCTGCACTTAGGTCAGAAAACAATAGATTTTTTTTCATATTAGGTAAACTTTTACGGACTTCTGATGCTACATGTGATATCTCAGGAAATGTTTCTTGCTCTTAGAAATCATTTACTTTCTCAGAAAGAGAACTACTCATAAAGAGCATTAAGTTGTATCTGAAAATAATGTGTAACTTCAAGCACAAATAACCCACTGAAGTCTATAATGTGTGTGCTGTAAGTAAAATGGTAAAACACAAGTTTGTTCTTGTTTATTCTGCCAACTACAGCGAAGATTGTGTTTTACATGCCATGGAAAAATTGTGACAGAAAAATTAAAAGAATATGCAAATGTCCCGCTTTTGATTTTTCTGTAGTTTTGCTACTTGAGAAGATAGAGCATGATGACATCTGCAATAAAACACTGAAGATTACAGATTTTGGGTTGGCGAGGGAATGGCACAGGACCACCAAAATGAGCGCAGCAGGCACCTATGCCTGGATGGCCCCCGAAGTGATCAAGTCTTCCTTGTTTTCTAAGGGAAGTGACATCTGGAGGTGAGCCTTTCCTTTTGCAAACATCTGCAGAAACTCCTTGCTATGCTTCACTTCAGTGAGTCTCAAAGTATTCAGTAATTCTCAGCATAGGCCTTTTTGAATAAGTTTTTATGGTTTTGATCAAAATAATTGTAATGACAACGGAACAGATAATTTGAGGTTTGTATTGTCATATGACTCCATTTCACAGGGGGCCTTTCTTGTTAAATCATAAGTTTAGTTAAAACTGGTTAATTTGTATTAACACCAAATGCCCAAGATTTTGTAGGATGTGCCAGTGAATAAAAGTAAATGTTCCATGATGCAGTCTTGGCTCACTATAGCCTCAACCTCCAAGGCTCACGTGACCCTCCCGCCTCAACTTCCTGGGTAGCCAAGACCACAGGTGTGCACTACCACGCCTGGCAAATTTTTTGTGTGTGTAGAGAAGCTGTGGGGGAGGGTCGTCCCACTATGTTGCCCAGGCTGGTCTTGACTTTCTAGGCTCAAGTGATCCACCCACCTCGGCCTCCCAAAGTGCTGAGATTATAACTGTGAGCCACTCCACCCAGCCTGAATTGACATTTTTAATAAACTTTTAATTCCTTGTGACTCACAGACAATATTAGCATGGAAGGAGTTTGAGAAAAAAATTTAGACTAATCCCTTCATTTTATAGATTGCTTCATCTAAAGATTAAAGCCTCCTATTTGAAGACTGGGAGCTGCCCTCAAACGGATCACCAGGTTATTTTGACTTTCCATTCAGCTTTTCTCATTAGAAAGATGTGAACAATTACAAAACAACAAAGAAAAATCACACTGTTTAATAGTTATGATGCATCTAGAGCTACTTGCCATCGTTTAATGCTCACAGAATCCTGCTAATAAAGAAAATGTGGTGCATATACACCATGGAATACTAACACAGCCATAAAAAGAGTAAAATCTTGTCCTTTGCAACAGAGATGTAGCTGAAAGCCATGATCCCAAGTGACCTAATATAGGAATAGAAAACCAGATATCACATGTTCTCACTTATAAGTGGAAGCTTAACATTGGGTACGCATGCACATAATGATGGCAATAATAGACACTGGGGACTAACAGAAGGTAAAGGGAAGGAGAGGGGAAAACCAACTCTCGGGCACTATGCTCAGTACCTGGGCGACGGGATCATTTGTATCCTAAACCTCAACATCACTCGACATACCCAGGTGACATTTGCACATGTACTCTGTATATCTAAAATAAGAGTTGAGAAAAATTTAAAAAAAGGATAGATGTAAAAACCAAAACAAAATCCTGTTATTAAAATTCCATTTTTTTTAAGATTTTAACAGGTTTGATGAGATATGATTCACCTACCATACAACTGATGCATTTAAATTGTACAATTCGATGGTTTTTGTATATTAGTAAGTTGTGTGTCCATCATCCCAATCGATTTCAGAACATTTTCATTATGGCAGAAAGAAAACATGTGCCCCTTTTTCATCATCCCCAGCTTCCCTTGCCCTCTCAGCCCTAGGCAACCACTCATCTATGTTCCGTATCTTTAGATCTGTTTATTCTGAACATTTTATGTAAGTGGAATCTTAGAACACTCCTTTGTGACTGGCTTCTTTCACTGAGCCTAATGATTTGAGGCTCATCCATGTCAGCATGTATCAGTGCTCCCTTCATTTTTATGGCTTAATAATAGAGTATTTCTATACCACATTTTGTTTACCCATTTATCTGTGCATGAACATTTGGGTTGTTTCCAATTTTTGGTGATTGCAAATGCAATTGATAACAAACATTCATGCACACATTTTTGTGAGGACGTGTGTTTTCAGTTTCCTTGATTGTACATCTAGGAGTAGTGAGATCGCCGGGCCATATTGTAATTCTGTGTTTAACCTTTTGAGGAACCACTGACTGTTTTCCAAAGTGACTGCACCTTTTTTTTTTATTCTCACCAGTAAAGTGTCAGGGTTCTGATTTCTCTCTATCTTCCCTGTCACTTGTCATCTGACTTTTTGATTCTGGCCATCTTTGTAGGTGTAAAGTGGTATCTCATGGTTAAAGTTATAGTTTGGGGGCTTTGTTGTTCTTATTATTTGCTTTTCGCTTGTTTCACATAAAAGAAAACTAGGGGGCCGGGCACAGTGGTTCATGCCTGTAATCCCAGCACTTTGGGAGGCCAAGGTAGATGGATCACCTGAGGTCAGGAGTTCGAGACCAGCCTGACCAACATGGTGAAACCCTGTGTCTACTGAAAAATACAAAAATTAGCTGGCCATGGTGGCAGGCACCTGTAATCCCAGCTACTTGGAAGGCTGAGGCAGAAGAACCACTTGAACCTGGGAGTGTAGCGAGCCGAGATTGCTCCATTGCACTGCAGCCTGGGTGACAGAGCAAGACTCTGTCTCAAGAAAGAGAGACAGAGAGAAAGAGAGAAAAGGAAGGGAAGGAGGGAGGGAGGGAGAGAAAGAGAAAGAGAGAGAGAGAAAGAGAGAAAGAAAGAAGGAACGAAAGAAAGAAAGGAAGGCAGGAAGGAAGGAAGGAAGGAAGAAAAGAAGGAAAGAAAGGAAAAAAAGAAAGAGAGAGAGAGAAAGGAAGAAAGGAAGGAAGGAAGGAAGGAAGGGAAAGAAAGAAAGCAAAAGAAAGAAAGAAGGAAAGAAAGAAAAGGAAAGAAAGAAAACTAGGGACGAGAGAGGAAAAATACTTGCCAGGGGTCCCTTGCTTGTAAGTGCCAGAACCTTATAAGAGCCCAGATCTGTCTGGCTCTCGAATGCATGCTCAATAAAAAATGTTTTTCCTTTTAAATCTTTGGATACACTAGAAGTTACTCCCTCAAATTCACACATGAAGTCAGTGGCAGAGCCCCCTGTCAGTAAAAGTTTCATAAAACTCCTTTACATTTAAAGCTTATCTTCTGCATTTAAAATTATGATTTAATTGTTCTGTTTAAATCTTCTAAGGAAATTATCAATTGGATCAGGGGTTCTATAGTGTCTTAGGGCCAGTTTGAAAAATACAACTGCTTGAGCCTCACCCCTTGATGAATTAGACCCTCTACTGGTGAAGGCTGAGCATATGTGTTTTTATCAACTGTTAAGTGTGTTTTCATTGATTTAATTACAGTAATTTTCAAACATGAAAATATTAAATTACACAAGGGACTCTGGCTATCTTTGTAAGATATTTTACTTAAAGACTAAAACTATTAAAACACATCATAAATAAATTTTACATGCAAAATAATGTATTTTAAGACTATGAGAACTTATTATAAACTATGCTTTTATTAAAAACTAATTACGAGGTATACGAATGCTGTGCAGTCATGCTCTATAGCAATCTTGTCTATCGTAAACATAGAGGAGAATCAAGATGTAAGCAAAAAAGAAAAAAGGAAAAGAAAGTTCCTAAAACTAACCAAAATATGGGTCTTTAAGCCCCATACACTCTCTAGAGAAGTCACCTCTCAAAACTGATTTATTTACAAAGTGCAATGATCTGATTTTCATTAAAAACAGAAGATACCGATGGTCCACTGTATCTAATGTGTTTTTCTTCCCATCACCTACTCTTCAGCTGACATTTTTTCCTGTTACTAGCTTGGCATCCCTCTCCCCTCTTCTAATTAGCTCAAGTCCCTGATATAAGAAGGCATAATGTTTGCATATAGCCTATGCACATCCTCCCGTGTACGTTAAAGCATCTCTAGATTACTTATTATTACCTAATACAATGTGAATGCGATGTAAATGGTTGTCATTCTGTATTGTTTTTAAAGTTATATTGTTATTTTTTATTGTTGTTTTTTTCTGAATATTTTCCATCCATGGTTGCTTGAATCTGCGGATGTGGAGAGCTGACTGTATTATGAAAAGGACTAAGAAATTACTGCTTTCTGGAGCCGCTTAGTTGAAGGGGTCAAACATCCCTGCATATCTCCAGAACCCATTATATACAAAAGCACATTGTAGGATATCAGGATAGGCAAGAGCAGAGCAGGTCAGGTCATCTCTTTGAATTATAGACACCATTGTTGTAAAGTCTCTTTTTATCATATTTCCATAAAGAAAGTTTCATTCAAAAAACATTGCTTTACCTATTGCAGTGCTAGGGATCGGTGACTTTATATTTCTTGATTTTCTTCTCTTCCCTTCCTTGTAACAGTTACTATACTACAAGGTAACTGTTTTATGCACTTAGATATTGTTTTCTAATTTTTTTTTTTTTTTTGAGATGGAGTTTCACTCTTGTCGCCCAAGCTGGAGTGCAATGACATGATATCAGCTTACTGCAAACTTCACCTCCAGGTTCAAGTGATTCTCCTGCCTCAGCCTCTGGAGTAGCTGGGATTACAGGCATGCACCACCATGCCCAGCTTATTTTTTGTATTTTTAATAGAGACAGGTTTCTCCATGTTGGTCAGGCTGATCTCAAACTCCTGACATCAGGTGATCCACTCACTTCAGCCTTCCAAAGTGCTGGGATTATAGTCATGAGTCATGGCACTAGGCCATTATTTAATTTGTACAACTCTTATCATTGTCCTGGTTTTGTAGGTTAAGTAGCCCAGGCACAGGGAAGTTAAGAAATTTGCTTTGAGTTATAAAACTGCTAAGAAGCAGACTTTAGGTTCAGGACTGAGATCCATGACTCCTGACACCACAGCCCCGAGTCATTACACTTCTTGAGTTCTCAGGAGGGGGCTTCATCATACTATCTTCTACCCAGTTTAAGAGAACAGGAAAATATGTAGTATACTTTAGAAGTAGTTCAATTGAAATAGTTTCTTTTTTTCACATTGGTTTTCCATGAGATAAGCCCTCCTCTCTCTGGAAAAATGATCTATCCTAGATTATTCATTTCCTGAAACTTCCAAGAAGCAAAGTTACATGGCTATTTTTTTAGTTTTGTTATTTGTTAATAGGAATTTTTTGAATTTAGAAAATTTTAATTACTCCATGTAAGAATTTTTTTTGTTTTTGTTAAATGATCTATGAGTTAAGTTTACTTATGTTTGAAATTATGAATATGTCCCCTCTAATGCAAATTATTTAAAATTTGATAATTTTAAGAAAATTATCAAAAGGAAGCAGATAAGCTTTGGAAAATAATGATTTCAACTTTAGCTAACAGTTATAGCATTGTATAATTTACAAGTAATACATTATATGTATTATATATTTCCTTTTTGAAATAAAACCATGTTTTGAGATGGTACAGCGGTCTCACTATAATAGAAGAGTTCACTGAAGATCAGCTTTAAGGGCCTTGTGGGGGAGAAATAGCTAGTGAGCAAGCAGTAATACCAGTAAAGCTGAAACTCAGGTTGAAATCCAGTTCTTTTCAGTGGTGCTCTGGGATTCTTCAGAGCACAAGTCTGGAACTCACAGCCTCAGGGCCCAAATACCTCTGTTTAGGGCCCCTGGAACCTTAGATGGTGTATTCCTGAGGCCATTGTTTGGCAAGTCCTGTTGTTTTCTAGATTCTTTTTCTTATATTTTTATTATGTAGTCATTAGTACCAACAGGAACTAATGAAGAAGCCTTTAATTTGAAACTTATCATCTCCAGGGATGTCATGGAGTTCAGCACTTTGCAGATTAGGTCTTCAGAGCAGGCTTCTTTCCATTGTGTTGTGATATGAATCCCCGCCTCCCTTAAGCTAAGAAGATAGTCAAATAATTACTGCCATCCCTCTGTCTGTTATCTTTCAAACTATGCTTAAGCATTGTATATAGCCAACACATGTCAGAAATAATTCAGTGGCCTCTAAATTTCACATTTTAAAAAAAGTTAAAGCTAATGAGGTTTTAAAAGATTAGGAAAATGAATAGAGCTTCAATAGTTATGTTACTAGAATTGAAGAGGAAACCAAATATGACTGTTCCTTTTAATTCATTTTTATTTTATATATTTATTTTCGAAACAGGGTCCTGCTGTGCCGCCCATGCTGGAGTGCAGTGGTGTAATCACAGCTTACTGCAACCTCGTCCACCTGGGCCCAAGTGATTTTTCCCACTTCAGCCTTCTGAGTAGTGGGTACTACAAGCACCTGCCACTATGCCCAGCTAATTTTTGTATTTTTTTAGAGATAAGTTTAACCATGTTGCCCAGGCTGGTCTTGAACTCCTGAGCTCAATCATTCTGCCCACTTCACCCTCCCCAAATGCTGGAATTACAGGCGTGGCCACCACGCCCAGCTATTTTTATTTTTTAATTGACATAAAAATTGTACATATTTATGGGGTATGCAGTGATGTTGCAGTACATGCAATGTGTGGTGATCAGATCAGGCTAATTAACATATCCATCATCTCAAATGTCAATTGTTTGTGTTGGGAACATCTTCTCTTCTAGCTATCTGAAACCATCTAATACATTATTGCTAACTGTAGCCATCTTACAGTGCAATAAAACAGGAGTACTTATTCCTATTATCTAGCTGTAATTATGTGTCTTTTTTTTTTTTTTGAGACAGAGTCTTGATCTGTCACCTGGGCTGGAGTGCAGTGGCATGTCTTGGCTCAGTGTAACCTCCGCCTCCTGGGTTCAAGTGATTCTCTTGCCTCAGCCTGCCGAGTATCTGGGACTACATTCATGAGCCACCATACCCAGCTCACTTTTGTATTTTTAATAGAGATGGGGTTTCACCATGTGGGACAGGCTGGTCTTGAACTCCTGACCTCAGGTGATCCACCCGCTTTGGCCTCCCAAAGTGCTGGGATTACAGAGGTGAGCCACCGCGCCCTGTGTCTTTTAATAAGACACTGTTTCTTGCATGCTTATTTGTTTCAGTCTGAAGTCAAGTGAATCAACTGGAGTGACTCTTATTTAAATTTACTTAACAAAAGATATCTGAGTGTACTTTATGTTTTGAAGAAGAATAAGAGAAAACTAACGTACTGACTTGGATAGCAGAAGAGAATAAGTATGTACAATGCAGAAGGCTTGTGCCTATGCTCCTGTGTACTAAATAGAATGTTGGTTATCTCAGTCTGTGGTATGGATGTGTTTTGAAATTCAGCCCTTTATTGTAAACATTCATTTAGAAATCCTCTTCTGTGCCTTTCCTCATTTGTGACTGCATCTGCATCAGGCGTGATGATGCTTTGGAGAACTCAGTGACTGCAGTTGTGCCTTGTTTTTTATTCCCATTTCACCCTGGCTTCCTTCATTACAAAAAGAGACATATGTGCCTCCAGCAGTGCAAGGGGGCCCACACTGATTTCCTTCTGTTCCTTACTGTTCAGCAATGTGGTAGAAACATTAGTAACACGTCTAAGTATAAGGGAGGCGGAAAGAGAAACAGCTTCAAAAAACCATTTAAAAATAATCAGCGTGATTCCATGTCAGTCCTGTGGCATGCACCATGAGACTTCTGTGGGGCTGTGTCCTAGTAATCCTCAGGAGGTTTTAAGTTTGGGGAAAGTGAGATAGAAGGAGAAACAGCAAAACAGCCACATGACTCCTAGAGGGTGACCTGGTTCTGGACCCTGTTTAATTCAGTTAAGTACTACTCTTACGCTTTCCTATTCATTAAGTGGTTTTAATTCCTAGAATGAATGCATACTTGATTTCTGGGGTGGAATGTATTTGCATGTGTTTGAATTGTTGATGGGAAGAATCTACCTCCCACCTGGGATGTCTTCCACTTAGGGGCTTTTCTGGAGAAGAGTGTCCTATTAGGAGTCGATGAGGGTACTGAAGTGTTTATCTCAGTAGGTGCATCATAAGGAGAAGACACCATGTGGCCCACTGAACATATGAAAACCTTGCTTTCTAGCTATGGAGTGCTGCTGTGGGAACTGCTCACGGGAGAAGTCCCCTATCGGGGCATTGATGGCCTCGCCGTGGCTTACGGGGTAGCGGTCAATAAACTCACTTTGCCCATTCCATCCACCTGCCCTGAGCCATTTGCCAAGCTCATGAAAGGTATTTTGTGTGTGTGTCTTTGTGGGGGCAAGAATTTCTCATTAGAATATCCTTTTCTAAAAAGCAAACAAACAAAAAAGCAATTTCTGTGACGCTGATTTCCAAGTACTTTTAAGCAAGCCTAGTGTTTAAGTATTAGAATCCGAGTCTTTGATCTAGAATATCTGGTAAAGTTTTGATGAACTAAGTAGCTTAAATACTATCCAGTTTTATCAGTGACTAATTTATGTAAAAAACTCCACTGAATAGTAATCAAGTTTTCACTAAGTACATGAGTAGAGTTCAAATACAGTATTGAACTGGCTCCAAATCTGCTATTTTAAATTTGACTTAGTGATCAGAAATGCCTTATGGTCTTAACAGGCGTGATTTTGCCAGGACCATGTCTATTTGATCCTTACCTTTTAAAAATTGTTAACTAACTCTTTCTGTAAGCCGCAAGGTATCTTCCCTCGTTGTTAGGCCATTTTTTTTAGAACTTCTCTTGTGGACATAACATTTTAGAGATTTTGTTTGAGTTACATTATTCCATATCAAATTGTCTGGTTATGGTGGCTTAACCCCCTGAAACATGGTGTCCATAGTAAAGCATGGGAAGCAGACATCCATTTATTAAATGCGGTGTAATGTAGACAGCACCGCCTTCTCTACCAGTCATTATTATGCGTGCCTGTGATGTGGACACTGGGTAAAATAAACTATTCAAACTATTGCCAATGGATTCTTAAAATCTTGAGGAGCAGATACTATAAATGGAGAAATGACAAGTGTTAAGCTGAAATACACTTCAGTGTAAAACATTTCTTAGCCACTCTGATGTCTTGGGGATAATCTGAACTGTGTTGTGAGATGGAATTAATGTGATTCTTGTTTATTTCAGAATGCTGGCAACAAGACCCTCATATTCGTCCATCGTTTGCCTTAATTCTTGAACAGTTATCTGCCATTGAAGTGGCAGTGATGACGGAGATGCCTCAAGAGTCTTTTCATTCCATGCAAGACGACTGGAAACTGGAAATTCAACAAATGTTCGATGAGCTGAGAACAAAGGAAAAGGTGAGAGAGATTTGTAAATAGCATAATGTATTCAAATTTATGAAAATTATGGAAAATATGAGGCAAGAAGCACGGTTAGCATTATTATAAAATATTTTTAGATATCAATATTTGTTAATTCTCACTTTCTTTCAGGTTAAAAGCAAAACAAAAGGGTACTCAATATGTGTAATTGGGGAAAATGCCCTTTTATTAGAGAAACTTTCAAAGGAAAAAAGAGAGACAGTGAATAGCATAATAAACACTTTGTATGCATTAATCGGCTTTATTTATTGTCATTATTTTGTCATTTTGTTTGTTTCCCTTCCCCATTATCTGTTATTACAGATAATGTATTGATACAAGGTATGTCGTAGGCATTCCCCAAAATACAAAATATTTTCTTAAAAATGCGATTTAAGGATGTGTCTGTGGGAGATCGTTTTGAGTTTCAGTGTTAAATGCTATTTTTCTTACTGTGTCCTAGGGACGGTGCGAGCGTCCTAGGACTTAGAGATAGATGTGGCATTTGTAACCTTGAATCGTCCTTTGAATGCCAGGCTAGTGATTTAGACCTTGTTGACAAGTTTTAAAAAGGGGCTCCGTATAATCTCTTGAAGCCGGACATTGAAGCAGAAGCTCCTCTCCACTCTCCCTGTGCCTTCCCTCCTTTCCCTTATTTATGATAATGGGATCACTGTTCTCCCAAGAACCTAGTCTCAAGGGTCTTTTTACAATGCTCCTGTGGTCTTCTGTGTGACAAAGACCATCAGTGGCAATTTTCTGCCCTAATCCCTGCCACCCGCCTACTCATCACCAACATGGCTGCTGGAGCATCCTCACTAGGTGCTCTGTGTCCAGCCTTGCTTCCCTCCTCTGTCCCCTTCTTTTTCTAAAATGCAAATCTGGTCAGCCCTGCTTCCATTGCCCACTTTTTTGTGATGTTCACTCCCTCTCTCCTTACATATTTTGCCTACATTTCCACTGCCTCTGTCCCCCGCCATACTGAATTTCTTCCAGTCCCCATGATGTCATACTCCTGGTCCATAGCCTTGGCACATGTTTTTTCCTCTGCTGAGGCCCCTGTTTCCTCCCTAGCTTCTGTGTCCACTTCATGAGTGGTGGCCCCTCTATTCTCAGTCCCTGATAACTCCCTCCCCTACTCTACTCAACCAGGTAAACTGGGCGGTCAGAGTGTCCTGTGCTTTTCTTATCATGGCAGTAAGTCATACTGTATTAATACTTGCTGATGTAATTGTTCTTGGTCTCTCCTTTCTGCTAGATAGTAAGTTCATGAACTCTGCGTTTACATTCTTGTTCATTTGCATACACAGCATTGAACATAGGACTCAGCACGTGGCAGGCATCAAGTGAACCCAAGTACAGTTTGTTAATATACTCCTGATAACTATTTTAATAGTTGAGATATTGGCAATTATCATTATTATTACTCTTTTTAATGAGCGATTCTTATCTTTGTTGTTGTTGAAAGTGAGCAATGAATTTTCAAGTGTGTACGTGTTATGGTTCCTGCTATGAATCTTATGCTGTAATAGAGGCATATGACTCAGCTCTTCCACTTCCACTTAACAGATTCTTCAGAAACTCACACATGTGCACAGGGAAACATGCTTATCGTTGTTCACTTAAGCATCATTTGTAATAGCACAAAGCTGAAAACAACCCCAATATCCATTAACAGGGAAATAGATGCCTAAACTATTACGTTCTCAGGCAATGGAAGTCTGTATAGTTCAGTAAGTCCTTGCTCAATGTCGTGGATAGGTTCTTGGAAACTGTGACTATAAATGAAATGATGTATAATGAAACCAATTGTACGACAGGCTGATTGATATGACAAGAGTTAAGTTTTGACGGCGTATTTCTGGTCACAAAAACATCTCCAAACTTTGAAATAAAGACCAAAGCCCTTCTAATATTAAACATTGAAACAAATGTGAGCTATACATAACATTTAAGAATGATTAACAACTGGGTGCTGTGGTTAGGTGGCTACCACCTGTAATCCTAGCACTTTGGGTGGCTGAGGCAGGTGGATCACCTGAGGTCAGGAGTTCGAGACCAGCCTGGCCAACATGATGAAACCCCGTCTCTACTAATAATACAGAAATTAGCCAGGTATGGTGGTCCACACCTGTAATCCCAGCTACTAGGGAGACTGAGGCAGGAGAATCGCTTGAACCTGGGAGGCAGAGGTTGCAGTGAGCCAAGATTGTGCCATTGCACTCCAGCCCCTGGACGACAAGAATGAAACTCCATCTCTTAAAAAAAAAAAAAAAAAAAGAAAGATTGATAAAAATAAGTAAGAGAATTATTATTTGCCCAATTATTCTAGTTCAAGGTCTCAGGTAGCTGGAACCTGGAGCCTCTCCCAGCAGCTCAGGAACCAGCCCTGAACTGGACGCCATCCCATTACAGGACGCGCTGACACCCACACTCACACTAAATCACACCAGGACCGTTTAGACTTGCCAGTGCACCTAAGGCACACATCTTTGAGATGTGGGAGAAAACACATGCAGACATGCGGAGAATGCGAAGGCTCCACACAGACAGTGGTGTGGGTTGGGCATTGGTTTTTTTTTCTCATCCATGTGATGATGAAACAATGTTATTTCAGGACCTGCTGTTAAAATGAATGAACTTCAGTAAGGTGTTCCAATGAGGTAAAAGCTAAACATAAAACTGGGTGGAAAAAAGAGAATTGTAGAAGAACATTATATGCCATTTTTATAAGTGCATGAGACACACAAAACAATACTATTCGAATGTATAAGAAGGCTAAAGGTATCGACTGTGGAAAGATGCCCACCAATTTAAGAATAGCCAATCTAGGGAGGGAGGGGATAAGATTAGACTATGATGTACTTGAGGCTTTAGCACATCTGAAACAGATATGGTAAAAATTTAACATCTGTTAAATATGAGTGCGTGGATATTTGTCATTCTCTCTAGTGACAGTATATTTAAAATATTTTATAATGTAAAATGATTAAAAACAATGGTTAGGGAAAAAAATACAAGCTGCCAAAATCACTGATTTTTTGAGATGGAGTTTCACTCCCGTCCCCCAGGCTGTAGCACAATGATGTGATCTTGGCTCACTGCAACCTCTGCCTCCCGGGTTCAAGCAATTCTCCTGCCTCAGCCTCCTAAATAGCTAGGATTACAGGCATGGACCACCATGCCTGGCTAATTTTTGTATTTTTAGTAGAGACAGGGTTTCATCATGTCAATCAGGCTGGTCTTAAACTCCTGACCTCAGGTGATCTGCCCACCTTGGCCTCCCAAAGTTCTGGGATTACAGGCGTGAGCCACCACACCCAGCCTAAAGTCATTTTTTAAAGTAGACATATAGGTAATTCCCTCTGTTTCTTAGATTTTTCAGTATTTGGTTACATTGAAAAATGCACAACAGTTAAATAAACGCAACTTAAGATCATGACACCATTAATGAGTAGTTAGAGTTCATAAATGAGAAACACCAATCCCATCTGCCCTGCTCTGCTCAGACACGCAGAATTGCATCTGAGTACTAGCATCGTGTCTTAAGGAGCCTCCCAGTGGGGGAGATGATAGGGAAGCCTAGGAGTCTAAGCATAGGAAGAACACAGCGGCACACAAGGGGGTGAGGACCGCAGGGGCTGCCCGGACTTTCAAGTAGAGAGGGAAGAAGCCAGTTGCATGTTATTCCAGAGTTGAGCAGTAGAACCTCTGGGTAAATGCTGCAGGAGTCGCAGCCTGGTCTCCGAGTCAACAACTTGCGATCTCTTGGAGCTGGCTGGCCTGTTTGCTTCTCCAGGACAAGACTGAATGGGAAGTCTATATGGGATTCTGAAAAATATGATAGAGCACCCCCCTGACCCGCCACCACCAATCCTTTTCAAAAATATTAAATCTTTTGTGAATGCCAGAATAGCAGCCTAGTGTGGTGGTAAAAACCAGGAACTCTGAACTAGTTAGCCCTGTTGGCATTTGGGCTCTTGCTGCCTGCTGTTTTTGGGGTCTCCAACTGACTTTGTTACTTTTGGTACCTCCTTATCTTTGGAGCCATCACTGCAACCCTGTGTCCCTCAGGGCTTGGGGGCAGGGCTGGGGGGGCGCTTAAGTGAGTCCTGTATGCAAAGCAGCTAGAGCCCTGCTTCTTAGTAAGTGCTAAGTTAAGTGTTAGCCTCAAAAAAAAAAAAAAGAAAGTGGTGGTGTTTCACAGACACTGAGGTTTCCTAGCCCAGGCGTTCTTGGGAAACTGGCTCTAAAGAGTCAGCACTGACTGGAATAGGTTCACATCCTGCAGTTCTTTGAAGCATTACTATCAATGATATCGTTGACGTGTTTCTTGGAAACTTTCATGCACTTTGTTGACTTAAAATGATGCAGGAAAGTCTCTCATTTATTTATTTTTTGTTTTTTTAATACTTTCCCAAATTGTTTCCAGGAATCCTAAAATTAGGTGTTTAATTACAAAATGAAAAAGATTTTGAAGAACAGGGGAAGACTTTGAGAAAAAAAAAATAAAGCTTCAAATCATAGAATCTAAAGTTTGGAAGTGATGTAACTCACAATTAGTTACTGGCTGGGTGTGATGGCTTGCAGCTGTAATCCTAGCACTTTGTGGGGGCCAAGGTGAGAGGACTGATTGAGCCTTGTAGGTTGAGGCTGCAATGAGCTATGATTGCACTGCTGTACTCCAGCCTGTGTGGCAGAGCAAGACCCTGTCTCAAAAAAAAAAAAAAAAAAAAAGAAAAGAAAATTTATTATTATTATTATTATTATCATCTGGAGCCAGAATCTCACTCTGTCACCCAGGCTGAAGTGCAGTGGCACAGTCTCAGCTCACTGCAACCTCTGCCTCCTGAGTTCAAGCTATTCTCCAGCCTCAGCCTCCTGAGTAGCTGGGATTACAGATGCCTGCCACCACACTCCCTCCAATAATTGTTTTTGTATTTTTAGTAGAGGTGGGGTTTCACCATGTTGGCCAGGCTGATCTCAAACTCTGGGCCTCAGATGATCCGCCTGCCTTGGCCTCCCTAAGTGCTGAGATTACAGGTGTTAGCCACAAGGCTTGGCCTTATTTTAACCCATTTTAATTGTATTTAGTTATTGACAACTATTTATGAAACTGGAAGATACAGGTATCTCTAGTGAGTTCTTAATTATATATTAAAATAAAAGCATGCTTTAAGAGTAGATGTCAGCTGTTTCTCCAATTTGAGATTTATAGTAATTTCTTTCTTTTTTTTTTTTTTTTTTTTTACTGATTTTTGAGCTATCATGTAGTGTCTGTTTTTACTTTGTATTTTATTTTTGTGCATTGCTCCTTGAAATAGAGCATTTATGATATCCTGTGGGCCTTTGGATTTACAATTAAAGCATATATAATCCTTTTTTGTTGGCTTAAAAGTTTCCAGCTACATCTTTTTTGATGAAGTAAAAAGCACCGTGTACGTGCCGTATCTCCCTTTCTTGTTCACTGATTGCTTAAGGTAGGAGGCATCAGACTTGAAATTAATGGTCAGTAACTTGGCTGTGGCCTGTGTTACTCAGTAAGCCGTAGCCTCCGTAGACACTGGGTCCTCCCTAAACTCCTGGCTCCTTATCTCTATGTGTCTGTTTTTGTGGATTTGGTGCATGCACCTGTCTGTGACCCCCCCACACACAGAGGCATGCCTTCGTTAATGATTAACAGCCACTGCCAGGGATCTGGATTTGCCATTACCAGAGTGGCCTGTGCCAAGCAATTCAACAAATATTACTGCTAGTAATCTCATCAACTGAAAGAATTATTTTGTGTTCCGTACTTTCTAAGTATTCAAAGGGTTCTTGTACCCCAGTTTTAAAATTTACTTTTGAATGTGTTAAGATTTATTCAGAAGGAAGATTACTTTTGCTGCTTTCTCTTCAATCTTATCTTTTTCTCTTTTCACATCTTAGGCAGTGATTTTTTGTTTATTATTCATGAAGTTGTTGCACAGGGATTCGTGATTCAGCTTGGAGCCTGGAATTAAAAATGGTTTTTATTCAATTGCTGTCGTAGCGACACACAGCCTAATTGAATTTGCTGTTCTTATCTCTTTCTCTTGCCGTCTCATTTAACAATAGCTAATTGGATTTATATCAACACCACTGAAAAGTATCTTAACAAAAAGGTTTAATGAGTTAGAAATTGAAAGTCGACTGGAAATTATCCTCTGCCTCCAAATACACTATAGTAAAACATCCAATTTGGACAAACTAGTTGAACAAAAGTCACTAGTTAAAAAATGGATTACAGGTTTTTTAACATATAACATTTTTTCCCTTTTTTTCAAGTAATAATTTATATCTGACACAATGTAATGAAGAAATATCCATCTGCTCTATAAATAAAATCCAACTGATACATATTAGCTGAAGTGATTTAAATACCATGTGGTCTAAAATAAATCATTTCTCCTGCCGTTTGGCTTGTGAAATTTGTTTTTAAAAATAAATTTAAAGAAAGTTTCAAAATGGAATTTCAGTCCACTTTGGTAGAATTACCATAAATTCAGAATCAGTTTGATCTGAATAAATAAATATCTTTATTATTAGCACTCCCTACTCTCTTCTTGATATTGTCTCATTTATTTGTGGGACGATGGTCTTCTGTGTTTATTTTCTATAGATAATTGTACTGATACATAGGCTCAGATTACTCTTTGAGTCCTTCTGTAAAAAGTCTAAGTCATTAGTAGATTTGAATTGCATCCTAGTCTCATGGTTTGGGTCTAGTTTCTTCCAGGAGCCCCAATCTTACTGTGTGTTTTCATGGATCAGCATTGTTGAGGTGGGCCTATTTAAAGTGTGGTCTGTTTATTATATAAAGTGGGAAATGTTTGCACAGTACTCATAGCTCTCAAAGCTCACAGCCCAAAGCTCCACCTGAAAAGGCATCTGCAGTTTTGAACAAAGACTGTGGTATTAGGGTATTCTAAGATTAAATTTGTCGGAGCAGTGTAAATAAAAGCTTGCAGATGCCTTGATTTCTGTGTGAGTGCTTGATTTCTTAGCAGGGTAATTTAGAATAGAGAATAGTTCAGTGCTACAAGGAATATTATGTCTCTGGTAAAGAACAGAACACATTTTATAGAAATAAAATATAAATGGGGATATAATTTTAAGACTTTGTAGAGTTTTTAGTTTTACTGTTTAATAATTTTTCCTAGAAGGAATAAAAGTATTTTTTTTTTAACTCATAGATTTTCTGTTTCTCAGAAGTTCAGTACTTCAAAAACCAAAATCAAGAGGAGGTTGGTAAAATTAGTAAAATTAAACTAACTTTAAATAGTATCATAACAGAGGAACTTTTATTAACTAACTCATGAGATCTGTTATAAAGTGATCATTTCCATACATCAGTGGGATCCTGAAAAGTTCTGTGTATACAGAATATATTTTCCTTTGGCTTGTAATTTTAGAGGTGGTTTCATTTTCATTTCCAACAGGCCTTCAACAGACTCCTAACACCTTAGCTTGATTTTCTCCCTTAATCTCTCCACCAAGATGTTTTATTCCCTAAGCAAAGTTGTAAATACCCTAAGGAAGTTCCAAGTAGTCTGAACTGCAATCTTCTATAACTAAAATAATGATGCTTTAGTTAATTGAGCTTGAACTTTTGGCTTTATTTTGAAATGGGTCATTCACATCTGCGCTTCGTTGCTGTGTGTTAATGCCTATTTTATGTGTCAGGTGAGAGAGGAAGAAGGAGAAATGTTAAAAACCAAGTGTAGAAAATTTATGGTGCCTCTTTTAGGATCATAAAACTAACAGAGGAGAATGGCGGTTGTGCAGAGGCTGGGGCTTTCCTTTAGGTGAGTAATCCGCTGGAAAGGTTTCAGCTCGGATTGTCCTGACTGCAAAGAATTCTGTCCCTTGAGGACCTGCTTGAGCAGGGCTTGAGCAGAGGAAGAGGGAATTTCAGCTTCTCCTTGTGCACAGGCGCCGGTGGCCGAGGGGTTGCCACTGGGGTGTGATAGACGGAATTCCATTCTTCCTGCTGGGAATGACCCCCGTGGTGTTCGTCTTTGTCGCAGGAGCTGCGATCCCGGGAAGAGGAGCTGACTCGGGCGGCTCTCCAGCAGAAGTCTCAGGAGGAGCTGCTGAAGCGGCGGGAGCAGCAGCTGGCGGAGCGCGAGATCGACGTGCTGGAGCGGGAGCTGAACATTCTGATATTCCAGCTCAACCAGGAGAAGCCCAAGGTCAAGAAGAGGAAGGGGAAGTTTAAGAGAAGTCGTTTAAAGCTCAAAGATGGACATCGAATCAGTTTACCTTCAGGTATGATCTTGTTTTCACGTTTTTGAAAGATTTTTGTGTGTCTTCCTTGTAATTAGTTTTCTCTGCTTATCAGAGCTGGGAAAGAGATGGGGAAGTAACTTTGTGCAACAGTGACTGAATGAGGATCTCCACTTGCGGGCTTAGATTCGCGGTTCTAAGGGAACGGTCTAACGAGATTCCATGTAGGAAACTGTTAGGAGCACACGGGGATCTCACTCTCAGAGTACTTTCCTATTGATGCATTAACTGACTGACTCCTTTTGAAGCTGAAGCAGAGCCGGGCGCGGTGGCTCACGCCTGTAATCCCAGCACTTTGGGAGGCCAAGGCGGGTGGATCACCTAAGGTCGGGAGTTCGAGACCAGCCTGATCAACATGGAGAAACCCCGTCTCTACTAAAATTACAAAATTAGCTAGGCGGGGTGGTGCGTGCCTGTGATACTAGCTACTTGGGAGGCTGAGGCAGGAGACTCGCTTGAACCCTGGAGGCAGAGGTTGCAGTGAGCCAAGATTGTTCCACTGCACTCCAGTGTGGGCAACAGAGCAAAACTCTGTCTCAAAAAAAAAAACAAAAGAAAGAAAAAAGAATCGAAGCAGAACCTTTTTTTAGCTGACCGTACTGAACCAACATCACATGGCATTGTGAAGATCTAAAACAACAAAACTGTTAATATTTCATCAAGTTCATTGCTTCCACAAGGATCTCTGATGTCATCTGGTATCCGGGACACTGATATTATTGTGAGCACTTTCAACAAAATGTGTCAAGTACTCTGAAGTACTTTCCCATGGGGGTTAAAATCCTTCAGGCACAAAAATCACCCAGTAAATCTAAAGAAGCTTTTTAAAACATTGTGAAAGCAACATAAAATGATTACTAAATCATTTTAGCAATGTGTTAGTAGAAACTGAAGAGAATAGGAGAAACATATCAATTGGCACATATGGATATTATTGGCTGATAATCAAAATTTATTGATCAACATAGCAGACATATTGATTCACTAAATTAAGTTCTTTAATATTAAGTATTCTACTTGATGTAAAAAAAAAATACTTCCATCGTATTTTGTTTTGTGATTCTTTCTAGTATCAGAGCAGGAAGATGGCAGAACAAGGCAGATTTCACATGTATAGGATGTGTATGAAGTATCTGTATGTCTATGTCTATACCTATCTATGGGTATATGTATATATATATTAGTGTGCTCAGATAGATTCTAGTGTTTTCCTAAGATGTTTGTTAATGGCATGGCAATTTGATTTAAAGTGCAACATGACAGTTTTGTTTTATGTTGAGTGTGTGTGATTGTCTTAATAATATGTATCATGAAACACTAGAAGCCTTGAAGCATTTAGGCAGATGTCCTCAGTTGATCAGAAAATTGCTAATTGATCAGAAAATTGCTAGTATGATGGCCAGTTGCAGTGGTTCACACCTGTAATCCCAGCACTTTGGGAGGCTGAGGTGGGTGGATTTCCTGATGTCAGGGGTTTGAGACCAACCTGGCCAATATGGTGAAACCCCCTGTCTCTACTAAAAATACAAAAATTAGTTGGGTGTGGTGGTGAGTGCCTGCAATCTCAGCTACTTGGGAAGCTGAGGTGGGAGAATTGCTTGAACCTGGAAGGTGGAGGTTGCAGTGAGCTGAGATTGTACCATTGCACTCCAGCCTGGGCAGCAAGAATGAAACTCTGTCTCAAAAAAAAAGAAAGAAGTGTGGGTATGGTGGCTCACACCTGTAATCCTAGCATTTTGGGAGGCTGAGGCAAGTGGATTGACTTCAGGAGTTTGAGACCAGCCTGGGCCTCATGGTGAAACCCCGTCTCTAATAAAATCCGCCCCCCTAAAAAAATTAGCCAGGCGTGGTGGCGGGTGCCTGTAGTCCCAGTTATGTGGGAGGCTGAGGCAGGAGAATCTCTTGAACCTGGGAGACAGAAGTTGCAGTGAGCTGAGATTGTGCCATTATACTCCAACCTGGGCAACAGTGAGAGATTCTGCCTCTAAAACAAACAAACAAACAAAAAAAACACACAGGAAAAAAAGAGAAAGAACATTGCTAGTATGAGGTTATCATGAGAATCCGGTATGTGTTCTTCATTATTTGGTTTGATGAGGTGAGAATGGACTATAGGTTCTTACTTTTACCTTCAACCTCTCTGGGGTTGGAGGTTGGGGGAAGATTTTTTCCAGGCTCTTTTCTGATGTTTTCTCTTAGCTGGAATGTTGCTTGCAGGGTTACTGACTGGTCTGTCTTATGTGTCAGTCATCCATAATTAGAGACTGGACTATTTATTTATAATGAGGCTTCAGCCTTCACACATAGATTACAGAAAAATCCAGAGGTGCACTAGATGTGAGTTTTCTTCTCCATTTCTCAGCTACGTCAGTTTTCTTCTAGCTGTGATTTGATTATGTTTTCAAAATTAATGTTTATTTTTTTCCTTGGGAAACTTTGGGGGAGGCAGAAAGGATTAAGAATCTGATGGAAAGGGGAGTAAATTTGGAAGAAAAAGTGAGAATTGTTCCAATGATTTTTTACTCTTCAGTGGTAAAATGATTAAATAAAATCTTAGCATTCCTGAGGTTAGATTTTCACCCTTGCTTTTCTTCTCAAATGTTCCTTGGCTAATGCCTTGAGTTTATTCAAAGCAGACTGAATATTATTTGACTATTTTTACCAGATTTAAAAAAAATTCCCAGATTGTATTATGCAGCTTTTCTTTTTCTGAGAAGAGAGGGGAAATTTTAGTTACACATTTATTTCCTTTTTGGCACTTAATGAAAGATTCCAGTTAAAATATAACCAAGAAATCTACTGCTATAATCCTCACCCAGCATGAAGGAATGAAATTTGGTTTCCGGAATTTTTAACATGACAGTTACCTCTTCTTCCCACAAGATGGCACTACCTTATCATCTTACTATTAATAATAGTTGTGTTACTATGGAAACTTTAGAATGCTCCAACTCTAAACACACACACATGCACCCATATTTGCTTATACAATATCCTAGACTGGGACAGGTATCCAAAAAGGGAAGTGATAATGATAAAAATAATAATTTTTTTCTTGAAGAATTCTGCTTGGTATAGAAGAGAAAACAAGCATGTGTAACTTAAAATCAAGAGAGTTAGTTGCAGTCAGTATTTATCTGCTAGAAAATTCTTTAAGTTAGTATTGTTTAACAGGGGAAAGAATCCTGGACATAGATATAGGCATAAATTTTATGACTAAGACTTCAAAGCACAGGCAACAAAAACCAAAAATAGACAATTGGGACTACATTAAACCAAAAAGCTTCTGCACAGCAAAGGAAATAATCAACAGAGTGAAGAGACAACCTATAGATTGGGAGAAAATCTACAGATGGTAGAAGGGAATGGTGCAGAATATACAAAGAACTCGAGTAACTCAACAGCAAAAACACAAATAATTTGATTTAAAATTGGGCAAAGGAACTGAATAGACATTTCTCAAAAGAAGACATAAAAATGGCCAGCAAACATAGGAAGAAATGCTTAGCATCACTAATCATCAGGGAAATGCTAATGAAAGTCACAGTGAGCTCTCTCGCCTTAGTTAGAATGGCTATTATCAAAGAGACGAAAAAGAGTAAATGTTGGTGAGGATGTGGAGAAAAGGAAACTCTTATACACATTCTCTTGTAATTTTGTCCTTGAGAATTATGGCCTGATCATTTTAAATCTATGGCTATTTGTAGCTAGTGGGAATGTAAATTAGTATAGCCATTGTGGAAAACCGTGTGGAGGTCTCTCAAAAAAAAAAAAAAAACTAAACTAAACTAAACTAAAAATAGAACTACTATATGATCCAGGAATTCCACTACCAGATATTTACTCAAAGGAAAAGAAATCTGTATATAAAGGGATATCTGCAATCCCATGTTTATGGCAGCACTATTCACCTTGGCGAAGATGAGGAATCAAGCTAAGCATCCATCAATGGATGAATGAATTAAGAAAATGTGGTGTGTTTACCTGATGGAATACTATTCAGCCGTAAAACAAGAATTAAATTCTATCTTTTGTGGCAACATGGATGAGCCTGGAGGACATTATGTTAAGTGAAGTGAGTCAGACACGAGAAAATAAATACTGCATGTTCTCACGTATATGTGGGAGTGAAAAAAAATTGGAGCCCATGGAAGTAGAGAGAATTGCGGTTATTAGGCTGGGAAGGGCTTGAGGGGAGGGGAGGCTGGAGAGAGGTTAGTTAATGGATACCAAATTACAGCTAGATAGGAGGAATGAGTCCTGGTATTCTGCAACATATTCTATAAGGTGAATATGGTTAGCTATATAATTTATTGTATATTTTCAAAAAGCCAGAAGAGAGGATATTGAATGTTCATAACACAAAGAAATGATCAAAACCCAAAGTGATACATATGCTGATTACCCTGACTTCATCATTATATATGGTAAACAAGTACCAAAGCATCATTCTGTACCCCATAAATGTGTATAATTGTTATGGGTTGACACAAAACAAAGAGAAACAAACTCTAATACTGTTAAATGGTACACTGTTCAGGGACAAACTTCTGGTAAGTGGTAGATGGAACGCGATGCTGTCCTTTCACGGAGTTTTACCAACTTCTTGAACCCCTTTGGCAGGATTTTCCCTATGCATAACAAGCAATTCTACGAAATATATTCGAGTCCTCCAAGCTGACCCTTAATATTTGTGCCTGCAGATCTTACAAAAATTTGGGATTAAATATGAGTAATTACATTCCCTTATAATTTTGTCCTCGAGAATTATTGCTGATTGTTTTTAATCTTATGGGTATGTAACTATGTGATTTTTTTCCTCCCGGAATTTCTTCATGGCTGGCTACAAATAAGGAAGATTAATGCCTACAGAGTAAGAAAGTAATAATCTAGGATCATCATTTTATTAACTATGCTTTGTGATTATGTAGTATTTTTCTTGGAACCTGCAAGAGGAAAAAGTATAGTAATAGTGGATATTTTTATGTTGTGAATACATCTATATTGATTGGTCCTTCTGTTTATGTTTATTTCTAACTGAAGTTGTGTTTTTTGGACACATTAATACAAGACAAAGGCTTTAAAGCCTCCAAAAGTTGGTATGTGACTAAAGCAGTGGCATTCTCACTTTGACTGCTTCAGAAGTGCCCAAAGCCTGCAAAAACCATCTACCTCACAGGTATGCAAGTGAGTAAAGGTTGGATGGAAGAGAGCACATAACCTCACCTGGTTTCTTTGGAGAATGCACTGCTTTTCATCTGCAAACGGAAGCCTCCCACTGAGGCAGTATTAGCTTTCTTAGTGAAATGTTCATATTGCCAGCAAAAATACTAGGATAGGTTTGACTCAAAAGCCTGTGATTGAACTATGGCTGCCACGACCTGGCATCTTGAGAACCACAATTCTAGTGAGTACAAAGAAAAGCTGAGCAAGGCCCTGGGCATTTTAACAGTTCAGCTTTGGTTTTCCTAAATGTTTAGCTGGCACAGACTCAACCTTTCATTGCTTCAAAGGGACAAGGATGTTCATGATAAAGAATATTTTCTTTCTGTTTGCAACATAAAGAGTGCTTGTTCTGTGTTTTTTTCTTTTTTATTGTACTTTAGGTTCTGGGGTACATGTGCAGATCATGCAGAATTGTTTCATAAGTACACGCATGGCAACGTGGCTTGCTGCCTTAATCCCCCCACACCTATATCTGGTATTTCTCCCCTCATTATCCCTCCCCATCCTCCCCACCTCTGCTGTCCCTCCCCTAGCCTCCCCCCTGCCCCCCGACCGCAGTGTGTGATGCTCCCCTCCCTGTGTCCACGTGTTCTAATTGTTCAACACCCACCTATGAGTGATAACATATGGTGTTTGGTTTTCTGTTCTTGTGTCCGTTTGCTGAGAATGATGGTTTCCAGATTCATCCATGTCCCTATGAAGGACACAAACTCATCGTTTTTTATGGCTGCGTAATATTCCATGGTGTATACATGCCACATTTTCTTTATCCAGTCTATCCATGATGGACATTTGGGTTTGTTCCAGGTCTTTGCTATTGTTAACAGTGCCGCAATGAACGTATGTGTGCATGCGTCTTTATAATAGAACAATTTATAATTCTTTGGGTATATACCCAGTAATGGGATTGCTGGGTCAAATGGTATTTCTATTTCTATATGTGGGTGTTTTTGGAAGCTCAGAAGCACTCTGAATCTTAGGTGTTGTTAAAACGCAGCCTTGTATCTTTGCTGCTCACCCATGGCTTTCCACGTGTTCCATGTTGGTTTCCTAACCTGTGCTTAGTATTTCTTGCCCCATCATTGGTCCCAAATAACTTGTCAAGCAAATCCTGTGGCTTGGTTCTTGGCTTGTCTTCTGCTATTGACAGGAGGGCTCCTCTTGCCATAAGTTTTCAGAGCATTTGTTTCTATCGTGTTATAACAATCAGGTGGCCACCTGAACATTTACAAATGACTTTAGTCTAAAATAAACTGTTTCCTTTCTATGACTAAAAATACTATTTCCTTTGACCACCTCCTTCCCCTAATAATCACCACTACCTCGTCTAGTCAGTTCTTTACTCAGCTGCTGTGCCTTGGCCAAGTCTTTCAAAGGGTATAACTTGGGGCCAGGTGCAACCATGACTCATGCCTGGCATCCCAGCACTTTGGAAGGCCAAGGCAGGTGGATTGCTTGAGCCCAGGAGTTTAAGACCAGCCTGGGCAACATGGGGAAACCCCATTTTTACAAAAATTAGCTGGGCATGGTGGTGCACGCCTGTAGTCCCAGCTACTCAGGAGGCTGAGGTAGGAAAATTGCTTGATCCAATTTTCACTGGGGAGGTACAGGCTGCAGTGGGCTGAGATTGCACCACTGCACTCCTTCCAGGGCAACAGAGTGAAATCTTATCTTTAAAAAAAAAGTATGACTCAGCAAATGGAGGAGCCTCCCATTTGGTCTTTCCTTTCAGTTCAGTTTGTTTTCCAAATCTCCTCCATCCTCCTGTGTATTACTCAGCAACTCACTTTCAAGCACCAGCCTGATCCTGTAGATGAACCTTGAATAACTTTCTCTGTCAACAGACACTGAGGATCTGCTGTGTGGGTGATGTTAAAATACATATGCAGTCTCTGCACTCATGTTTCCCACAGAGAAAATATTCATTCAGCAAAGCTTTCTGAGCACCTGTTATGTGCAAGGCACTGTGCCAGTCTGAAGTCATGGAGGCTGTCATGGTCTCTGCCCATAGAGCACTTACCTTATAATGAGGGAGGGGGCAGAACTTAAGCTGATAATTAAATACTTGTTTGCTTTCTGTAACCCTTAACTGCTGTGAGGGAAAAGTCACATGACAGTGATTAATGCAGAGATGTAACCTGGTCTAAGGTGATCATAAAAGGCTTCCTAAAGGAGTTCAAAACCAGCCTGGACAACATGGTGAAACCCCACCTATACTAAAATACAAGAAAAAAAATCAGCCAGGCGTGTCAGCGTGCACCTGTAGTCTCAGCTACTCAGGAGGCTGAGGCAGGAGAATTGCTTGAACCCAGGAGGCTGAGGTTGCAGTGAGCCAAGATTGTGCCACTGCACTTCAGCCTGGGCACAATAAATCAAGACTCCGTCTCCAAAAAGAAAAAAAAAAAAAAAAAAAGAAGAAGTAACACTTAAATTGAGACTTGATGCAGGAATTTACCAAATACAGAAGAGGAAGGAAGAGAATAGGCTGAGAGCACATGCGGAGGAAACTTGGTTTCTTCCAGGAATTAAAAAAAGTCCAGTGTGCTTTGAATGGGGCTCAGCACCCTGTGCCCTATAGGCCCAATCTTGCCTCTACCTGTTTTGTGCAGCTATGAGCTCAGAATGGTTTTTACACTTTTAAATGCTTGAAAAAAATCAAAGAGGAAGAAGACTATTTCATTGTACCTGACATGATATGAAACTGATATGAAATTTCAATATCCACAAAGATCGCTTTACTGGGACACATTCATCTGTGTGTTGTCCTTGGCTGCTTTCTCTCACATCGGTGGAGTCAGGCAGTTGTTACAGAGACTGTGCTACTCACAGAGCCTAAAATGGGGCACTTTGCAGAAAAAGTATGCTGACCCTTCTTTTAGTTCATGACAAGTGACAGGAGAATGGGGCAAGATGAGGCTGAAGCAGAAAGAACTCAGACTCAGATTTGCAGGGACTTACAGAATGTGTTACAATTTTAATCTGTAACTTAAGAATCATGAGAGGCCTTTGAACAATTTTAAGCAGAGGAATGACGTGTCAGTCAGGCATATTAAAATGCATCTGGCTGCCGTGAAGTGGACTTGGGAGGCCAAATGTGGATACAGGAAGATGGACACAAGGCATTGTAGCAGGCTAGGTATGACATGGCAATGGCTGTGTAGATGGAGAGAACAAAAGGAAGAAAACTAACATTTATTGAGCATTTATTATGTCCCAAGCCCTGTGGTAAATACTTTTTATACTTCTTTGCACTGAATTTTTCATAGTACTCCTATGAAATAGGAATAATTGGTTCTATTCCATTTTTGTCAGTGAAGATACTAAGACTTCAAGACCTTAAGTTACTTTCTCAAAAATTCATATGGCTGTGGTAGAACTGGGATTCAGATCCAAGTTTGCTAACTCCAGAACCTGGAATATCAATTTCTCTACTACAAGAAAAATATATAGCACAGAATTTACCTGATATTTTGCAGTTGGTGGACATGTAGATCAAGGAAAAGACAGTATCAAGACAAGTATTCAGATTTCTAGTATGAATAATTGGGTAGCTGTCTTTGCCTACCAACTTCCAAATCCTCTTCATCTCGAGTAGCAGTTCATTCATTAAAGTTCTTTAAAGTATAACTTCCAAAAAAGGTAAGTTATAGTTCTCTTGCAAATATGAAATAAACATATATCAATATTTTTTATTAAACTCATTCATCCTTGAGGAGCCAGATAAAACCAGTTCGAATGAGAATTCGAGGAGTGAGGTATTTATGGGCAAATTAATAGAGGAATGCTGGATTTGATTGCTGGGTTAAATGAAAACCTTGTCGATGTCTAATATGGCAATAAACCATAACCTTTGTGATTGTCTTTTTCTCCAGACAGAAGTTATTTGCATCATCACCAGACAAAATCTGCAAGTTAACCTCTGCTTTTATCTAGTTATAAAAATAACTCAGTCAGTAAAAAAGCAATCAATCAAAGGTTAAGCTCAGCTCTGCACTAACAGAATATCCAGTAATGTCTTTTACCTCCTGCCAAGTTGTTAATGATTTTCCTGACAGTTTATGAAGTTTTCCCAGAAACACCCCTCTTTCCTCTGGTAATATTGCTTTCTCTTCATATATACCTATAGATCTTGGTGTATCTCTACCATCTTACAGTTAGATAATAAGAGCCAGCATTTGTAGAATGCCTAGAAGACAAAATATTTTTAATTTAAGTTTTCTGTGTTATTTACCACCGCAACAACCATGTGAAATATTGTTGTTCACTTTAGCAGGTGGTGAAACAGACTCAGAGCAGTTCCTTACTTGCTTGAGGTCCATAGTTTGTTATGTTATGAGAAACAGAACTCATTTAAATCCAGGGCCATTTTATTTTATTTATTCATTTATTTGTTTGAGACAGTCTCTCCCTGTGTCGCCCAGACTGGGGTGCAGTGGTGTGATCTCAGCTCACTGCAACCTCCGCTTCCCAGATTCAAGCAATTTTCTTGCCTCAGCTGCCCAAGTAGCTGGGATTACAGGTGTGTGCCACCACACCCAGCTAATTTTTGTGTTTATAGTAGAGACGAGATTTTGCCGTGTTGGCCAGACTGGTCTTGAACTCCTAACCACAGTGATCTGCTCGCCCCAGCCTCACGAAGTGTTGGGATTTCAGGGGTGAGCTACCTTATTCAGCCTCAATTTTAGTTTTAAGTATCTCAGACCGAATGTAGATGACTCTTTCTTCCCAGATTATAAATTCTTTAGTGATTCAGTGCTTTCATATTTTCCTGTGTGTGTGTGTGTGTATGTGTGTGTGTGTGCGTGTGTGTGCGTGTGCATTTGTGTCACTATACCCAACATATAAGCTCTGAATCAGTATCTATTGACTTGAACCCCAAGAAGTAAGAAACCAAAATTAGAAGTCTATTCTGAAATACACTTTGCAGTTAGGGTCTGACAACTTTTGCTTTTATTGCTGTGTGCCAAAGACATGGCTATGAAGATAACTGAAAAACAGGAAATATCAGGTCTCCCTTTTTGCATCCAACAGATTTCCAGCACAAGATAACCGTGCAGGCCTCTCCCAACTTGGACAAACGGCGGAGCCTGAACAGCAGCAGTTCCAGTCCTCCGAGCAGCCCCACAATGATGCCCAGACTCCGAGCCATACAGTGTGAGCTCTCTGCACGGCCATGGGGGCTTCTATGTTGATTTCTCTCCTTTCACTTGACTTAGATTCAAGTTGAGTGGATGTGTTTTCATAGCAGGTTGTGAATGAGCATGGGACATTTCGTAGGTGCCACAACTATTTCAGAAAAAAAACTTCAGTTCAGGTTCCTTCGTCCAGTTTTCTTCTACTCACAACAAATGAATTTTAGATTCTGTGCAGTTGTTGTTGCAACCTGGCCCCAGAGTAGAAAGTGACACAACATCTTGAGACATTTTGTCAAACACTTACATGCAAAGTGAGCATAACCTAATTATGTCATCAGCCATTTGTGTCAGGATACTTTGAAAAAATGAAATCAGGAATTCAGGATTACTTCCATTTCTTTCATTGTTTTGTGAGAGGAAAAAAATTTTGCTTTTCAGGATTTAACTTTAATTCACTTTAGGTTTGATCAACCTAATACTTAAAAACTCCTTGTAGTACTTTGGTTTTAGACAAAGCATTCATTCTGGAGGAGAGCGTGCAGACAGCTGACTTGCCTGGCACCTTTGCATTGTGAGAGTTTCAGTTAGGCTATGAATCAGAGTTCAGTGGATGAAATAAAATTACTAATTTTTTTCAAAGCGGAGTCCAAATAAACCCCTAAAAGTAGGCTAAGCAGAAGAATGTGATTAATGTGGATGTCTGTAAGTAATGTGGTAATTAGCCTAAGTCTGTGTTAAACCATTCATTTAGATCCTCTCTTTTCTCCACCAAACTTAATTCCTTGCTGTTTACCCATCCTTATTTGGAGGAAAAAAAAATCCAAAAGAAAATTCTGTCTAATGAAGCTTGCATGGAATCTCGTTTTTCCCTCCTCTTTTGATAATGAAAACCTTGGCACTAGCAGAGATTTCTTTTGCAAGTTCCCAGACACCAGGATCCCTGCAGAGAAACGGTATCTAAATTAGGCTGTAGTCTTAGAACTTAAAGGACCGTCATTTATTATTATAACTGATCTGTTTTTCTGAGAATGCATTTTGCATAAAGCCATATCTCAAACCTTGCCTTTGCCTAGGCAGAGTAAAGGCCTAATTAAAGGAGGGAGAAAGGGCTCCTGGGCTGGTCTCCCAGCTCCGTGAAGGGACAAGCAGATGGGATGCCGTGCCACCCCTACTTTTGCCCAGCCACTCCTCTACCCTCTTTCCTCTGTCTTCACCTTCTGCCCTGGGGAAAACCACCTCACAGAAGACAGGAAGTGGTACTGGGCAGGCCTGATGGGGCTCAAGATGCGTACCAGTTAAAGCAAATACTTTGAGATTTCAAATGAATTCCAACCCTGTAGAGTTGAGATGCAACCAGCTTAGGGAGGCTCATCCTTGGCGCTCCTTCTCAGAAGTAGCATGGTGGAAAGGTTCTAATCCAGACATTCCACACAGGATCAGCTTTGTGTGCGGCAGCTGTTGGCTTAAGCTCTCCAGCCTGGATGTTGCCTATCTTCATTGTGACCCTGGGTGCTCCAAAGACTCCTCATGTCTTCACATCTGTGCACACCCCCATTCAATTCTGAAAACAGCCTCATTGAGTGGATACTTTTATGATCCTCAAATGAGGCACAGAGAAATTACCATTAACCTGACCCAAGTTGGCAGCTACTAAGTGGAGAAGCTGGATTCAGACACATCTTCGGAATGTAGATTGCACTGTCCGTTTCTGGCCTTTTAGTACAAGAAAAGTTCAATAAATGTGGAAACAAAAGAGAAACCAGAGGAGCAAATCAAGAGAGGAAGGAAAGTAGGAAGGGGGAGGAAGGAGAGAAGACTAAAGCCGAGAGTGTAGATAGCTCTGGGAGTGTAGATTGCTCAGTCAGTCATGTAGGTGCCATAAACTTGGGTCTAATAACCCCCGCCGAAAGCTCTTCCTGCTCTGCTGCCCTTACTTAAATGAAAACTGCTGATCCACTTAGCTCTCATTCTACTGTAAAACTCTCTTAATAAAAATAATAAACAGCTGATTCAAGATTGTTACACATACACATGTACATTTAGGCATGTATCCACATTTACATGCACAGATGTGATATATGTATATTTTAAAATTTGGGAAATATTGACATAAACATCATCCACCATGTGTCCAATTTTACAAAATGATATAAAGGAGTTAAATTTCCCTCTACATAGCAGTCCTCTCCATCAAATTTCAACACTTCAGTAAGTTTGGTATCTGTGTTTAGTAACTCATCCTCTGTATGTATGTGTGTATATACAGGTACACATAAACACATAATTTTTAATGAAAATGTATTATATGTAATATTAAATATAATAAAAACATATATTATCTGTACCTCATTTTTGTTATGGTCACAGAGTATTCCACTGTATAGCATAACATTTCAAACTGTTTTTAAAACATCTAGTATGCTTCAGATATTTTTCCTGCAAATGTGTATTAATAGTAATTTTCCCCAGTGATTTCCGAATCACTTTCTTTTTTTTTCTTTTAAGACAGAGTCTGGCACTGTCGCTCAGGCTGGAGCACAGTGGCATGATCCTGGCTCACTGCAACCTCCACTGTTTGGGTTCAAGTGATCCTTGTGCCTCAGCCTCCCTAGTAGCTGGGATTACAGCCTGCTACCATGCCCAGCTAATTTTTTGTATTTTTAGTAGAAACAGGGTTTCACCACATTGGCCAGGATGGTCTCAAACTCCTGACCTCATGATTCACCCGCTTCAGCCTCCCAAAGTGCTGGAATTACAGGCATGAGCCACTGCGCCCAGCCCCAAATCATTTTTAAGCACAGTTAAATTAGAGGGATAGCATGTAAGTGTTTAGCAAAATGTGGATATTAAACATGAATATACATCATCCTGTGAGGTAGTGAAAAAAGCAAGACATGGAAAACTGTTTAAATATTTTCAAGTTTTAAAAGGTAACTGTAACCAAAGTGTTGTCATGACTGCGCACAATTGTGATGACCAATAAATAAATAATAGAAATAAATTGTGATGACTAATGAAAAATCAGTTGAAATTAAAATTTAAAAATATATGATGTTTGTGCCTCTAGTTCAAAACTTTAACTGATTTGGTTAAAAAATTAGAGCACTAAGTTCATTTTAAGTTACGTGTTTAGTTTGGCATTTTCCACCCCAATTACAAGAAAATCCTAATTGTTGCAAAATGCTAAATAAATAGATTAAAAATGTATTCAAATCTTTGCTGCTAATTTACCTCGAATGTATATCTTTTCTGTTAACTTACTGCACTTTTCTTGATGCTTTTATGATCAGAGAAAAAAACTTACCAGAGATTGGGTAAAATAAATAATTTCCTCATTGTTTTCATGTTTTGAGTAAGGTAGTTTCACAACTGGTCTGATTCATTTAGCTTTTGGTAATAAGCCAATACGGGTTAATAGGATTGTTGAGGTTAATACAGTTAACGATGCTCTGTTTAGTGACTTCAGATGAAAGCAATAAAACTTGGGGAAGGAACGCAGTCTTTCGACAAGAAGAATTTGAGGATGTAAAAAGGAATTTTAAGAAAAAAGGTTGTACCTGGGGACCAAATTCCATTCAAATGAAAGAAAGAGCCGATTGTAAAGAAAGGTAGGTGTGTGGTGTCTGGTGGTATTTGTTGCATTATGTGACAAATCTATTCCTGTGTTAATATCACATGAGCCAGACTTAACTTTCAAAAAACAAATGAATCAATACAGAGATTTCTGAATATCAACTTAATTTTCTAGGGTGACTTTATCATGCTAAATTAACTATTATTGAGTTAAGCGGTTAGAAAATTTCTCTGAGATTTTTCCAGTCTCATTTTTAGGTTTTGTTTGTACTTTGTCAGCTGTTCAAAACTGAGTACAAGGCTGGGTATGGTGGCTCACGCCTGAAATCCCAGCACTTTGGGAGGCCGAGGCGGGTGGATCACAAGGGCAGGAGATCAAGACCATCCTGGCCAACACGGTGAAACCCTGTGTCTACTAAAAATACAGAAATTAGCTGGGCCTGGTGGTGTGTACCTGTAGTCGCAGCTACTCGGGAGGCTGAGATAGGAGAATTGCTTGAACCTGGGAGGTGGAGGCTGCCGTGAACTGAAGTTGTGCTACTGCACTCCAGCCTGGCAACAGAGCAAGATTCCGTCTCAAAAAAAAAAGGGGGGGGGGGGAGAAAGAAAAAAGAAAAAACTAAAAAACGGAGTACAAATGTGTTCTCTTTACTACCTTAAAAATATTGTTGGCCTGTATTCACCAAAACCTAATTGGTGTGTTGTGTGCTTCTATCTTATGAAAAGAAACATTTTTCTCTTACAGGATAAGACCTCTATCCGATGGCAACAGTCCTTGGTCGACTATCTTAATAAAAAATCAGAAAACCATGCCCTTGGCTTCATTGTTTGTGGACCAGCCAGGTAAATGTGCTTCAGGAGGTAGGATTAGCTTGAGCTGTCCTTGGCATCTGATTGTACTGAAGCTTTGCTTTTCATAGTCTCACGTGGTCATTAAAATAGCAGAGGGGAGATTGGCAAGTAATAAATAGCATTTCTTAAGATCAGAAGTTATTTTCTGTCAAGTCTTTATGGCAAGAAGTAATTAGGCTTCACATGTTTTTTTGGGGGATTTGTAATTCCTCTTCCTTACCAGAAAAATTACTATCATAATTAATTATGTAAAACCAAGTTAATTTAGTGTAGGAAATATTAGATGTAAAAACATAGACCTCCCTGAAAGTTCTGCGGAGATTAAGGGATATGGCTTCTGGCTATATTGCCACCCATTGACTTGATGAAATCCGATGAAGCAGGTTAACCATGAAAAGCTTACAAAAACTAGCCACGGTGTGGTGGTGTATCTCCGTAATCTCAGCTACTCAGGAGGCTGAGGCAGGAGAATCACTTGCACCTGGGAGCCAGAGGTGCAGTGAGCCAAGACTGCACCACTGTACTCCAGTCTGAGTGATAAGAGTGAATGAGACTCCATCTCTGAATAAATAAATAAATAAATAGGAAAATCAACTAAATCTACTAAATCTAAAATGTAAAAATCTTGAAGAGTTTTACATAGGACTTCCTATTTCATTTAAATGAATCATAATGAGTTGCTTTTGCTATTCAATAGTTACATTCAATATTCAGTATTAAAAGATTGAAGAGATGGAAATCATTAGCAGTTACTAACAAAATAAAATTGGTCTTTACACTTGACCATTTAGGCAGCCTCTTTGGTACTTTGTTCAAATTAAAGATGCTTTAGCAAGACACAATGTAAATTTCTTGAATTTGTTATCAGCACTGGGCTCAATTTCACAAGCACCTTTGCACTCACTACCTGGGTTCAGCTTCTCCTTCTGAAGGTTCTCCTTTATGAAGGAAAAGGGAGCTTGGGTCAGCAATGTCAGGGAGTGGAAGGAGTAGGAATGGAGGAAAAAGAGGGCACCCAAACAGAAGGCACCACAGGGAAGAGCACAGGGCTGTTTGGAGAAAGAAAGCTGGCACCCCAAATTGTCCAGATCAGCAGTCCCCAATCTTTATGGCACCAGAGACCAGTTTCATGGATGACAGTTTTTCCATGGACCAGTGTGGTGGGGATGGTTTCCGGATGATTTAATCACATGGCATTTATTGTGCACTTTGTTTCTATAATCATTACACTGTAAGATATAATGAAATAATTCTACAACTCACCACAATGTCGGATCAGTGGGAGCCCTGAGCTTGTTTTCCTGCAACTAGTTGGTCCCATCTGGGAGTGATGGGAGACAGTGATAGATCATCAGACGTTAGATTCTCATAAGGAGCACACCACCTAGGTACTTGCTATGTACAGTTCACAATACAGTTCGTGCTCCTGTGAGAATCTAATGCCGCCGCTGATCGGACAGGAGGCGGAGCTCAGGTGGAAATGTGAGCAATGGGCATTGGTTGTAAATACAAATGAAGCTTCACTCGCTTACCTGCCGCTCACCTCCTGCTGTGCAGCCTGGTTCCTAATAGACCACGGTGTTAGTCCATGGCCTGGGGTTTAGGAACCCCTGATCTAGATCATCAAGCCTGTTTAGTACACTAGGATGTAATGCTGGAAAAAACTAGAGATGTTATTTGGAAAGCAGATTAATGAGTTTGTTGTTAATTATGCACTGTTAAGCACATACGTAATAAGAATATTAGCTTCCTTTTAATCGAGTATAATTTGTAGCCTTTGGGATTCTGTAACCTCTTTGGAGAATCTTCTATTTTAATGATCCCTTTTAGTAAAGGCTTGCTAAAACACAGACTTCTGGACTCCACGCTCCAGAATTTCTGATTTCATAGTCTGGGGTGGGCCAATAATTGACATTTCTATGAATTCTCAGGGGGTGGAGATGCTGCCAGTCCAGGCCACACACTTAGAGGACCGCTGATCTGCTATGGAACGGTCGGTTTTCTCATGGGCAAGCTGCGGGTAATGGAGCCCAATGCATGTATTTAGGTGAAGTGAGGAAAAGAACACATTTGGCACGACATATTTAGTGATTTCGTGCCTATGGCTGTGCATTTTTATGTTTTGATGACTGTTTCTACGATAGTGTCTATTATTGATGCTGACGAAGAAGTTTCTGGAAGCTTAGGAAACAGCAGATGGCTAGCTTGCTGATTCATCTGCAGGGAACTTTAAGTTGTCAGGCCCTGGAGTCCCGTTCTGTGGAGCCCTCCTGGACAAATCATTTCCCAAAATGAAAAGGACTGCATGTGTTTTGATTTAAAGTACATATTTATTATGTTTTAGCTTTATTTTACAAGCTAGTTTAAATGACTTTTACAGTAAAATGATACTACAGTGTGTGTACTTATACCTTTATTTAGGGACATGTGAAGAGCCAAAACTTTCCCCCGATGGATTAGAACACAGAAAACCAAAGCAAATAAAATTGCCTAGTCAGGCTTACATTGATCTACCCCTTGGGAAAGATGTTCAGAGACAGAATCCTGCAGAAGCTGAGAGCTGGGAGGAAGGCGCCTCTGCGAATGCTGCCGCCATCTCCACTGAGCTGACACCTGCAAATAGTCTGAGTAGATCCCCCCAGAGAAAGAAAACGGAGTCAGCTCTGTACGGGTGCACCATCCTGCTGGCATCGGTGGCTCTGGGACTGGACCTCAGAGAGCTTCATAAAGCACAGGCTGCTGAAGAACCGTTGCCCAAGGAAGAGAAGAAGAAACGAGAGGGAATCTTCCAGCGGGCTTCCAAGTTCCACAGAAGTGCCAGTCCTCCCACAAGGCTGCCATCCGCTGGTGGGGAGGCCAGCAGCCCACCTTCCCAGCCACTGCCAAGTGCTCTGAGCATCCTCTCCATACCTTCTCTCTCCACAAAGTGCCTTCTGCAGATGGACAGTGAAGATCCACTGGCGGGCAGTACGCCTGTCACTTGTGACTCTGAGATGCTGACTCCAGGAAGTGGTCGTGAGCCAGCCCTCATGCCAAGACTTGGCACTGAGTGTAGTATATCAAGAAATCTGCCCCTTTCCTTCCTAGAGCAGACGTGTGGCAATGTACCTTACCATGCTTCTTCAAAAGATAGACCATCACATCACAGACGGACCATGTCTGATGGGAATCCGACCCCAAGTAGGTTGCATTAATTAGGTAAAAGTATAAAACACTGCTGTAGAAATTAGTATGTGAGACAGTATGGATTTATGATTTTATCTTTTCCTGGTGATGACATTTAATAATTTGTTTTTACAAATTATGTAGACTGTTCACATGGATGTTTGAATCTTACCCTTCTCTTGATTTTAATTTAACTATGATTTGGATTCTGAGAAAAGTGTAATTGAATTTCAGTAACTTAAACCTGTGATAGCATATCAAAGCAGAAAGAACACGTGGAAAATAACCACCCAACCCCCTTGGGTGGTTACAGAGAAGATAAGCCAACTGTCCCAATTAGAACCATGGAGGAATGGGAGGTCTAGAACTGAAACTGGCCTCACCTCCCTGCGGCCCTTGTCTCCTCCACTGCTGTGCCCGTCATTGTTCAGTTTCTGTTGGGACTGTATGTAGCAGATGTATCTGCTTGCTAGGGCTGCCATAACAGAGTACAACAGCCTGGGGATGTTCAGCAGAAACTCACTGTCCAACAGTTCTGGAGGCTGAAAGTCACATCAGGGTGTCTGCAGGGTTGGTTTCCTCTGAGCTCAGCCTGGTTTCTTGACTTCTAGACGGCTGTCTTCTCCCGGTGTTCTCACACAGCCTTCACTCTGAGTGCATCTGTGTCCTAATCTCTTCTTAGGACATCAGTCACATTGGATTAGGGCCCAGCCTAATGACCTCGTCTGAGCTTAATCACCTCCATACAGACCCTATCTCCACAAACAGTCACATTCTGAGGAACTGAGAGTTAGGGCTTCCGCTTATGAATTTTGGGAGGACACAGTTCACTCCATGACAGCAAGTATTACCCTTTGATGTATGTTACACCACATAGTTCCATGAGGTGTATGTCTGGATATGGCAACTCTGAAAGAGAAATATCAAAATTTTAAATAGTTTTTTTAGTCTATTCAACAAGAGGGGCTTGGGCAGAAGGCAACCAGTGGTATTTCCACAGCACTTTACAGATGATAAAGCACTTGGACATAAATTGTCTCTTAGTTTTTATGGCAACTCTATTATATGCAAGAGAATTCGAACTTACAGAAAATAATGTTATTCAAGATCACACAGTTAGGAAGTAGTGGTGTCACAGTTGGAACCCGGGATCTTTCTGCAGTATCACAGTGTCTCACTCCTCCTCACAGTGCTGTTTTTTCCACTCCTAAAATTCAGCGAGTATTGATGTGACTGGATCATGCCATTGTGTGCTAGAGCGTACTCAGCTTTGAGATTTCTGGCGTTATGTGGCACTTTAATTCTGAGATTTGAGGGGATAATATGGCTACTTTGGAAGAATGGGGGATTTGGAGTCTAGGACAAAGATTCACGTTGTAGTTGCAGCATTTGATAACTTTGTGATGCTGGGAAAATTACGTAGACTGCTTTCTTTGTTTGAATCTCTTAAAAGGCATTGTAGTGTCATGGTTAATAGTACAGAAGCTCTCTAGGCTCAGGTCTCTGCTCTGTCACTTACATGCTGAGAAAATTTGGGCAAATCACTTAAACATTTTGTTCCTCAGTTTCTTCATCTGTAAAATAGGGGCAACAATAACATACCTATGTAATACTGTACTCACCTAATCTCTACAATTAAGAGATTGTGGTCAAAGTCAAATGGCATACTAAGTGCTTTGTAGAGCTTGAGTATTATTTATTTTGTATCTGAACATAATGACAATAACTTTATACACCTGTCATGAATATTAAGTGGCATAATGGATAAAAAAATGCTTTTAAATTTTAACATGGTATGCTAGCATTGGTTATAAAATTATATTAAAACAAACTGCTTTCATCATTTTTATCTTTTCCTTTACTTGTTTTTAAATATTATATCTTGATATGCTATTTTCCATCTTATTGCTCATTGCCCTTAGATAAATTGGTTTATTATCTTTTTGTAGGTCAATAAGTATTGGTAATTTATAATTGCACAAGGAGTAATCCTAGCGCAGTAATACCATATGAAAGCATATTTTTCTCTTACGTGTAAGCCAATAATTATTTGCTAAAGTGGTAATAATGTTAGTTCTTCAGTACACGTAAGAAAAGACGTAACATGTAAAAGTCTAACCACTTGCCCATTTTCATCAGCTTTGTCAAATCATAATCTACAATGAAATTTAATCATGTTGACCATCATTTTTAAACCTCTTAAATTTACTCCAGTCTAGTCCATACTGAAACGTCCCCTTATACTGTCATTGTAATGATTCATAATGATTATTGGCCTAAGCACTATGAGGATTATTTAGCTGTATTTGCAAATATAATTACCAGAGTTTGAGGTACTCTTTGCAAACTTGCAGGACTTTAGCCAGGGGTAGTGGCACATGCCTGTGGTCCCAGCTACTCTGGAGGCTGAGGCAGACTTCCTTGGTCCTTAAGGCCAAGAGTTGGGATACCTGTGAATGCATGTTTTTTTGTTGAAGCTCATTTTAAAGCTATCACCTTGTTGAATTGCCATCATAATTGTTTTTCTTGATATTGATAGTTTTAGAACTCATTTTCTTTCTAACTGCATACTGTCTTGGCTTTCTCCACCAGCTGGTGCAGCTATTATCTCAGCCACTGGAGCCTCTGCACTGCCACCCTGCCCCTCACCTGCTCCTCACAGTCACCTGCAAAGGGAGGTCTCACCCAAGAAGCACAGCACTGCTCACATCGTGCCTCAGCCTCACACTGCCTCCCTGAGAAGCCACTCAGATCTGCCTCAGGCTCACCCACAGACAGCAGTGTCTCAGCAGGCACAGCCTGCTTGCGTAGTGGGTTGCCCAGATCCACATCCCACCCAATTCCTTGGTGCCAAGGAGAGAACTAAATCCCATATGACTTCATTACTGGATGCTGATGTGGAAGGTCAGAGCAGGGACTACACTGTGCCTCTGTGCAGAATGAGGAGCAAAACTAGCCGGCCATCTATCTATGAACTGGAGAAAGAATTCCTGTCTTAAATTAAGTGCCTTACTGTTATTTAAGCATTTTTTTAAAGGTGAACAAATAAACACAATGTACCTACCTTTGAACTGTTTCATGCTGCTGTGTTTTCAAAAGCTGTGGCCATGTTACTAAATGAGTAAGGTGTATCTAACTTCTCAAAAATGTGTATGATTGCTCTTAGCCATGTCTATTGTGTTTTCCACTGGATTCTTTTCTTATAACTTGGAATACACAAAAGTGTAAAACAAGAGATGTGCACCAATGAAAACTGTGCTGGGTAGAATGACCTTCAGCACAGTGTGAATGTTTTTGTTCTCATTTATGTCTTTGCCTATTTGTACACAACAGAAGTTGTAATGTGGTTCACCATTTTTGGTTTTTTCTTTTTTTCTTTCTTTCCCTTTCCTTGTCTTGTTTCCTTTTTTTTTTTCTCTCTCTCTCTTTCTTTGAGTTTCTGTTCTTAATTGTTATTTGTGTAACAAAAAGCCAAGAAAGAGCTTGAGTTTCTTGGCAAGAATAATGTGATATTAGTAAGTAAAGGTTTTTTAAAGCCTAATGACTAGATGTAGAGTCCTGTTTAAACTACCTAACCTTGGCTGTGGTGATAATGCATAAGTGTGTCCAGCTCTCACCTAAATTATGCAATGATATTTTTCTCTGAGAAAATTATACTGAATGTAACTTATAAAAGCTTTACTGAACATGAGTTGTAAACATTTTATTCATTAGAATTCCAAAATAGATGTTCAAAAATCAGTCATTGACATTTGGCTAAGACCACATGGTACGCCCCTGAGCAAGGTGAATCTTTAGGTTTTTTCCTGTAGAAAATATTCTTCCTTCATCAGTAGCCATTTATTTGATATTCAGAAGTGGAAAGTTTTTTCATTCTCCAGTAAGACTTTTAAAAATTGTTACAGATGCCTGGCTTTTCACAGATATCATGTATTGTAAACAGTCATGTGTTTTAATTTTATTTTTCTCTATTTGCATAATCATCCTAATAATCTCAAAGACACCGACAACTCAAGGAACAGCAGCACAGTACTGTTAGAATTTAAGTATGTTGTTATTTTACGTTTCATTTAATTGTGGATAAATGTTAGACACCTCTTGAAATAAGCTTATATGGTGGAAATGACAGCTATATCATGAATTATTTTCAGAAATGGGTCTTTGAATAGCAGATCAGGATTTAAATGATAAAATTATTTATGCATCGCTTTTGTGGTCATACATATATGATACAATCTGACTGCCTGGAGCTATCGGTAGAGAAATGGCTGCTTATCAACCATTGAGCTTGGTAAATATGCCTGGGTTTCTCACATTCAATAGATTGTGTTTCCCTTCTGTCTCTAGAATATGGCTCTTCAGAAGACAGACAATAGATATTTAAGTTTTTCCATACAATGAAACACTAAATTAAAAACATTGCTTGATATTTCATTTAAAATTGTACCTTGCTTAAGATTTCCTGAGTAACTGAAATGTCCACAATTTAAAATAAATTCAACCATGTGTGATAAAATATCTCACCTATAATAGAAGAAAAGGAAAATTATATCATTTGGCAATTTTGCAGCGTTGTGGTCACCTAACAGTTATATCCAGCAGACGAGAAGCAATATGAAAGGATTGCATTGACATGGAGAGTTTTGCCCTAAGGAAAACAGTCTTGCATTCCGGATTCTTACAGGAAAGTCTCAGGTACTTACTACATTTTTCTTGTATTATCGTCCACTCTATGATTCAGCTTCACTGTTGAGTGGTGATTGAATTATGTTAGGGAGATTTGGTTTCCCCCAAAATGTTACCACATTTGAAACTATGGTTGGTTGCTTTGTAGTCATTTTGGAGCATGTAGCTTCTAGCTTAATAGTAGAGGAAATATATAACTAAAATGATCAATACATGAAAGAAAAGGATAAAAACTATGTTCTCAGTTTTGCTTCTACCAAAACATCCCCTGTATGTGTGTACATGTCTATGTGTGTGTATGTGTGTGCTTACATGTGTGTGGGTATGTGTGCATGCATGTTGGTGCATGTGTGTGTGCATGTGTGTATTGGGGAGCGTGTGTGATCTGGGTGTTCATTTACCTCTGTTCTTACTCCCCTTTAGCTTTAGTCATCTACCTTATGATGAATTTCAAAATGAAGCTATATTAAAATAATTGCAATATACGAATTCAGTCTCACATGCTACTGCAGATAGTTAACTTTTGCTGCAATCTATTGTACGTTTGTGATTTTCTGGGTTAGTTAACTTAGCAGGATCTGGTTATTTATTTTTGTGTAGGCTTAATGTTCACTGAAAGATAAATTAAGCCAATTACTGTAAGTCAAAAATTAAGGTGCTCCCACTGCAGAGATTTAAGGCATGGGCCTAATATGCTGTATTATGAAGCCTTGTGACTGAAAAATATGTTTACATATATTGTCTATTTTTTTAATAAACTTTTATAGCTGGTCTATTTGCTCAGTAGCTTTGATCCCCTCCTGATTATTGTGACTATAGTTTGTAATGGTTTATTTTGTATTCAATAAGGAAAAGTATGTTAATAAAGTGTGTTTAATAAGCCAGGTATTAACCTGCTAAATTTATTAAACTGAAAATCACTAAATGAGTCCTTCAATTAAATACATAAAAAAAGGTAGAATGAAATGTTTTATTTCAAATTTTTCTGGTTTACATATGCATTGAAAAGTTGTATTTCACAGTGAGTCTTTTGCAAGTCCAGCTTTTCAGAGGGCACACTTTTGCAGAGTGAAATTAGTATGTGAATAAAGTCTCAGTGATTAATGAGACATGTTGATTTTATCGTTTAATTTTATGTTTAAATCAGAAGAATTTCAAACACCACCTAACGTAGAAATTCTTACTAAGTGATAAAAGCTCGAGTGAATGAGGAAAGCAGATCTCAGGACTTCATGCAGATCATAGAATTACCCCACCATATGGGAGGGAGCGAAAAGTAACATGCACTGAATATCTGCTAAGTATGGGAACCCTCCTAGGTGCCTATAGAAGACAACTCCTGTAATTCTCTTTAATAAAAATTGTGAGATAAGTAGTACTACTCCTGTTTCATTAGATATGAAATAGACAGGTTTGGTAAATATGAAATAGAAAGGTTTGGTAAATATCCAAAGACCCAGTCTGAGGCAAGTAATCACCTGTTCTTACCTGTGGTTAATAGTTGTCAGCATGGTATAGAAGATGAGGACATCTTGTGAGTGAGCTTTGTAAATGTTATCTAAAGCTAAGATAGTTTCTCTCTCATCAAACAGTTCAGAAGTCTAAAAATGTGTGAGTGCCGTTGAAGTCAAATAAGATATAGAGATGGATATTGAAATCTGAAACGTTTTATTTGGGAAGAAAGAATTGGGATTCAGGGCATACACAGAGACCAGGTGATCCAAAGAACAGAGATAGTTGGGAGTTTTATTAGGGAAATGTTACGTATTGTTACATATTGTTTTGAAAGAAAGCTCATTGGCACTTGAGAAGCCTTTGGACTCTGGCAAGCTCTGGTTGGTGAGAGACGGCGGGAGTTAAAACAGGTCTTAGAGTCACAACTGGTTGCTTCGGCAGCTACTGGGTAAAACTGGCCCTGGGTTGACAGCAGGCCATTTCAGCAGCTGGGCTTGCAGAAAATGTAATTCCTGGTGTAGGCACTATGTCCTCCAAGTGCATTTTCCTCCCTGGCCCCTCAGCTCTGATTTAATTGGGTATGTATGACAAGAATTACCCAATTTGTGTTATTAACTTTCACAGTACTTATTTAAAAGTAAAACAGTATGTTAGCTAGTAACAGTTAATACAGTGGAATATTTCCTAAGTAAGTATAAAATGCAACAGAAAGGAGTAAAACATACATATCTGATAGATCAATTAAGAGAAATGAGGTATTCTGTTCAATAAATTCACCAGTGCCATGGTCTGAATATGTCCCCCAAAATTCATATGTTGAAATCCTAACCTTCAAAGTTATGGAATTAAGAGGTAGGAGGTGATTAGATCATGAATTCTCATGAATGGGGTTAATGCTTTCATAAAAGTGGCCTGAAGGAACCTGTTTTCCTCTTACACCATGTGAAGATACAGTGAGAAGGTGCTACATATACACTAGGAAACAGACCCACAGCAGACGCGGAGTCAGCCAGCACCTTCATCTTGGGCTTCCCAGCCTCCAGAGCTGTGAACAGTAAACTCATGTTTAGAAGCCACCTAGCTTATGTTATGTCGTCACAACAGCCGAGATGAACTAAGACAATAAATATGGTGAAATGATGTATGAACTGCAATATACTCATAAAATAATTCAGTTGGGCCTAAGTTGTCTCAGTTATTTACTTCTGAAAACACCAACATGCTGAAACACAGTGAGAGATGAAATAGTCATGAATGAAACCGTGTAATCAGCACCACAGAGTGGAACAAAACTAGCTGTTTTACAACCAAGCACAACATAGCAGGTCCTCACATAACGTTTCATTCAATGACATTTTGTTATAATATTAATGCAGAAAAAAAACCGGATTCTCAGCCAGGGCTGCTATCTGTGGAGTGTGCACTTTCTCCCTATGTCTGCGTGGATTTTCTCAGGGGACTCTGGTTTCCTCCCAAATCCCAAAAACATGCGTGCTAGGTTAACCAGCGTGTCTCAGCTGTCCCCGTGTGAGAGTGTGGGTGTGTGTGAGAGTGTGCCCTGCCATAGACTGGGTCCTGATCAGGCCTGTTTCCCACCTTGTGCCCTGAGCTGCTGGGATGGGCTCTGGCCACCTGCAACCCTTAACAGGAATCACTGGGTATATAATTACCTTAAATTGTTTTTATTAATCTTAGGTGTATGTTTAGGTCACATTTATTTCAATGTTTAAGATTAGAAGTGTTTGGGGTCTTTATTTAGTGGTGTTTTTTGTGACCAGAAATATGCCCTAGGAACTTAACTGCTGTTTTCATTAATTCAACTTCAGTGAAATTGGTTTTGTTTTACCTTGTTTTGCTTAAAGTCACAGTTTCCGCATACCTATAGACAATGTTAAGTGAGGACTTACCATAAGTAGTTTGGATTAAGAAACTTCCATACACTGACAAACTTGTTTAGCACCTAGAAAGAGACACCAGATTTAGCGGAGAGCAAGGAAGATGAGGCCCGGCCCTGGATGGTTTTAATGAGAAAACTCTGTGCTCAGGGCAGACTTCATGGACATCATGTGACTTGTGCAGTCACACAGAGCCTCACACTCAGATGGTCCATGAGCCTGACTTTAATGCTCTGCTAACACGATCTTGAAATTCTTAATGATTTTTAAAGAGGGAGCTCCCTCAGTTTTATTTTGCACCGGGTCTCACAAGTTATGCAGCCGTTCCTGACAACAAGCGAAGGGCGTGTTATAAAAGGTGAAGTCCTTGGGGCTTCGATAGCATTGAAGAGATCATCTAATCTAGTGGCTGAGTGGTGTCAGGGAAGCATCTGAGGAAGCCAGGATGTCCACTGCATGAGGGGTGCTCCATACAGAGTTTCTAGCTTGTGAAAACTCCTAAGTCATTTTTCTTGTGCAGCATTCCATATTTTGTCTTTGTTTTTGGCTCTTAGTGTTTTTGCCATGACACGTCTGGGTGTGGACCTCTTTGAAGTCCACATACTTCTTGGAGTTTGTTGAGTTTCTTGAATGTGTAGATCCATGTGTTCAGGATATTTGAGAATTTTTCAGCCATTATATTTTCAAATATTTTTTTCTTCTCCTTTTCCTCACTTCTTCTGCTGCTCCCATTACACATGCTGATGTGCTTAGTGAATCCATTTCTCTGCGGCTCTGCTTATTTTTATTCATTCTTTTTTTTCCAGATTATGTAATTGGTATTGATCTCTCTTCAAACTCTGATTCTTTAGTTCAAATTTACTGTCCAAACATTAGTGAATTTTTCATCTGGGCTATTATATTTTCTCCTCCATGATTTCCATATGATTCTTTTTTATCTCGGTATTGATATTCTCTATTTGATGAGACATTGTCATCAGACTTCCCTGTACTTCTTTAAACATGTTTTCCCCTAGTAAATTGAACGTATTGATAATGGCTGGTTGGAAGTCTTTACTATTAAATCTGAAATCTGGGCCCTCTCACAGGCTATTTCTGTTTCCTTATTCTCCTGGTGTATGCTATGCTTTCCTGTTTCTTTGTATGCCTCACATTTTTTGCTGAAAACTGAACACTTCAGGTAATTGTGATATTGTGAAATATATATTTGTTCCTCATCCCTGTCTCCCTTTATACAACTTTTAAAATCCTTGCAATCTCCAAAATACTGTCTTTTTGTATGCTAATGAATTGACTAGTGGCTGTCAGCCCCTCAATGGCTTCAAGGCGGGGGCTGGTCACTGGAAAGACCAAAGTATTGGTCACTGGAAAGAGCGTTGAGACTTTCAGCCTCAAATCATGTGCCGAAGGTTAAGTTGGTCGCCAATGGCCAATGAGTTCATCAATGATGCCTATGTAACAAGGCCTCCGTATAATCCCAAAAGGACTGAGTTTGGGAGCTTCCAGAAAGCTGAACATGTGGAGGTCCCTGGAGGGTGACACACCCAGGGAAAGCATGGAAGTTCCACAAGCCTCCCCGCCAACCTCACCTTAAACATATCTCCATCTCTATCTTTTGTAATATCCTTTACAGTAAACAAAAAGTGTTTTTCTAAATTCTGTGAGCAGCTCTAGCAAATTAATTGAACCCAAGGTGGAGGTCCTGGGAACCCTGATTTACAGCTCATAGGTCAGAAGCACAGGTTAAAAAAAAAATCTGTAGCTTACCATTGGCGCCAAAATTAGGGAGCAGTCTTGTGAGACTGAGTCCTTAACCTATGGGACCTGGTGCTATCTCCGGGTGGATCGTGGCAGAATTGAACTGAATTAGATGACACACATCTGGTGTCTGCTGCAGAACTGATTACTTGCCTGACATATGAGGAAAGCTCCTCCAAGCCCCATCTGGTGTCAGAAGCATGTCGTGAGTGCACAGCAGAAAAAACTGAATTTGTTTCTTCCAGTCAGTACTACAGTTGACCCTTGAACAACATCAGTTTGAACTGCGCAGGTCCACTTATGCTCACATGGTTTTCAGTAAAGGTTATATCTAGTGCACCTGCCTCTCCTTCCTCCCCTTCCATCTCCTCCACTTCTTCTGCCTCTGCCACCCCTGACACAGCAAGCTCCTCTTCCTCCTCCCTTCAACATGAAGATGATGAGGATGATCTTTATGATGATCCACTTCCACTTAATGAATAGTAAATACATTTTCTCTGCCTTACGATTTTCTCAATAACATTTTCCTGTAGCTTACTTCATTGTAAGAATATAGTGGCGGGACGTGGTGGCTCATTCCTGTAATTCCAGCACTTTGGGAGGCCGAGGTGCGTGGATCATGAGGTCAGGAGATTGAGACCATCCTGGCCCACATAGTGAAACCCCATCTCTACTAAAAAAAACTCCAAAAAATTAGCTAGGTGTGGTGGTGCACGCCCATAGTCCCAGCTGCTCGGAAGGCTGAGGCAGGAGAATTGCTTGAACCTGGGAGGTGGAGGTTGCAGTGAGCCAAGACTGTGTCGCTGCACTCCAGCCTGGCAACAGAGTGAGACTCCATCTCAAAATGAAAAAAGAATATAGTATAAAATGCATATAACACACAATATGTGTTAATCGACTTTTTATGCTACCAATAAGGCTTCAAGTCAACAGTAGGCTATTAGTAGTTAAGTTTTTGAGGCGTAAAAAGTTTTGTGTGGATTTTCCACAGTGTTGGGTGTTGGTGCTCCTAACCTTCGTGTTATTCAAGGGACACCTGCATAATGCAGCAGCTGTGGGTACTAATTCCCTTCAGCCTCCCTCAGGTCTTGTTTTTGTTGCTGTTTGCTCGTTTGTATGGGATTTGCTAGACCATTTCAGTGAAGTCTATTTCCTCCACCAAGTGCAGCCTTTGATGCCTTTAGTGTCACTCCTTCGAAGGTTCAGGCTTGGCCTCCGCACAGGCACCTGAGATGACAGGGTTTTAGCACAGCTCTCTCTTTAACTGTCTCTTTCCCTGATCTCTCTCATAAGCTGTCTGCTTCATTTGACATGACACCCAGTAATTGCTAGATGATTGCTCTATTATTTTTGCTTATGCCCTGGGGCATGCATTGCTCCACAGCCTATTCGAATTAATTTCAGGCAGAGGTAGCTTTGGGACCCATCTTTAAGGCTTGTTCTGACCCAGGGGGGCTCCTGTTAGCTCTCTTTCTACAATTCTCTCCGATAAACTCCATGGTCTACGGTTTGGCTTGTTGCTCTTAGTGAACAGCACAGTTTTTGAGAGTGTTCTGAGGCTTCTACTTTACCACACTTTTACATAAAATCAGCTTCTTTGGTGACATCTTTGGAGGCTGCAGTGAGCTGTAATCATGCCACTGTACTCCTGTCTGGGCAACAGATCAAGACTCTGTCTCAAAAAAAGAGAAAGAAAGAAGAAAGGAAAGAAGAATGAAGGAAGGAAGGAAGGAATGAAGGAAGGAAAAAAGGAAGGGAGGAAGGAGGAAGAAAAAAGGGAGGGAGGAAGAGAGAGAGCAAGAGAAAGAAAGAAAGGATGAGGAAGAGGAGGGAAGAAAGGAAGGAAGGATAGAGGGAAGGGAGGGAGGGAGAAAGGAAGAGAGAAAGAGAGAATTGGCTCACGTGATTGTGGAGCCTGGCAAGTCTGAATTTTGCAGGGCAGGGCAGTAGGCTGCAGACCCAGAGAAGAGCTGATGCTACGGCTGGAGTCCAAAATCAGTCTGGAGGTGAGAGATCCAAGATCAACAAGATCAGGGTGTCTGCGGGGCTGCTTTCTCCCGAGGCCCTTCTCCCTGTCTTGTACTGTGTCCTCATATGGTCTTCCCTCTGTCTGTGTCTGTGTCTAGATTTCCTCTTATGAGGCAATTAAGGTAAAATGAAATCATATCAGCCCACCCATATCACCTCATTTTTCCTTAACCACTTCTGTAAAGGCCTTATCTTTCAATACAGTCCCATTCTGAGGTGCTGGGGGTTAGGACTTCAATGCATAAATTTGAGGGGGACACAACTTAGTTCATAAAACAACTCAGCCCATAACAGAGTGCCATGTGTTTAGCATGACAGTGGTCTGTCAGGTAGATCTGAGAAGGGAAAACTGGAGCCACTGAGGAAAAAGTTTTTTCAATCAACTTTTCTAGCAAGAATAAAGAGGAGAGGGGGTACGTGAGAGGAACGGTTCAACCTCCAAACAGCACAATTGTCTGTGGAAAGCAAAGAACAAGAGGTTCATGAGGGCAGAATGCTGAGTCTGCTGGGAGACTGTGGGTCACCCACAGGAAAGGAAACATGGGAAGACAGGTGCTTGGCTTTGGGCAGGCAACATCTGCAGTTCTGAACGGTGGGCAAAGTTAGGAGGCATCCAACGAGCAGGCAGAGCTGGAATTTGAGACAGCCATCGGAGCTGGAGAGAGATTCTGGAGTCATCAGAATTTTGGTGATAATTGAAGATGTTAAGTAGCTCCAGGAAGGAATGTAAAAAGAAAAACGCTGAAAAAAGCTTTTTTGGAAAAAGTCAGAAGAGCCAGAGGAGATTCAAAGAGGAAGGACAACTTATGGGTAACAAAGACCCAGAAACTAGAAAGCAGTGAAGATCAAATCAAACTTCTCAAATACTTTTCTTAATTCATAACAAAACTTCTTGGGCTAATATTATCTAAGAATTACACCACTCCCTGGAGCTAATCAGCACGTATGTCCCCGCTAAGTGGAAGTGGGAAGAGAAGCTGAGTGTGCATCAGACTTATTAAAAGCAGCAGCCCTGTCGAGTTCCACCTACCTATGAAATCCCAAGGGGGTAATGTCAATCCAGAAATAAAACACCACGACTTAGATCATGCGAGCACTCCTTATTTTTCCTCCTTTCTGTTCTTTTTTTTTTTTTCAAGTGTAAAGAGAGAGCATACTGCACACACCATATTGAAAAGTTCCCCAACCCCCAAACTATAGGTCAGGGAATCAATATTATATTTGATCATCATTTGGCCTCAGGCATAGTGATTAATTTTCCAGGCCTCAGTGGCCACCTCGCCCCATGCTGCTGCCTACAGATGGCTGCAGGGTCTCTGTCAGCAATGCCATGTCCCTCCTCGTGTTGATTTAGTCTGGCACTAGTTGCTTAGTAGCAAGAGATACTGCTGTATCACATCTATAGAGATAGCCAAAATCTAGACTACTGACAAGGACCCAGAAGGTACAATTGGGTCACTTTAGATGCCAAAAAGCCAGAACGTATTCTAATGCACCCTCTCCAAAAAGTTTTAATGTATTATCTTAAGAAATGTTTTCTACAGAAAATACAAATCTAAATGTATTGCCTAAGTCTATGGGAAAATGTTATTTATTTGAAAACAAGATTCTGTCACAAGACCAAAGGTTTTTTACTTATATTTGATCGCGTGAACCACAGTGACCTGTGGTTGTGTAAAAACTGGAAAAATGTGTATGCTTAACAGACATTGAATTTTTCAAATAGCCAAGTCTTTTTCTCTGAAACGGGTAGGTATTTACAGAGGGACAAACATGAATCAAATCCGTGAATTCGGTAATAATTGTTCCTCCCATCTCTTGTTCACCCAGACTCAACGTGTGCTTGCAAACATGGAAGACTCCTGCTGGAATCCTGAGTGGAGTTTCTGTTGTTTTCTTCCTGCTCACTAGATGGCACTCTAGCCACATTACTTCACAGGCAAGGAAGCCCCAAAAGGTGGGTTATTTGAGTTGAAGAGCGTAAGAGCACTGGATGTGATTTAGGAAGACATTGGAAGGATGAGGGGAGCAAATGAAGCGGTTTTTCAGTATCAGTTACACAGAAACAACAACAGGTGTTTAGAAACATATCTTTTCCGTACTAGCTCGGTCAGATCTCCAAATTCAGCTTAGGTGGAATTGAACCGAAATGTTTCAAATATTAGGTGGCCCATCACTCTCAGACACAGGCTGAAAGAAGACTTCCCTCCTGCACTCAACAGCATATCTAAAAATGGTACCTGCTTAAGAAATGTCCTCTAATAGTCATTTAATAGATGAAAACTGCTCACAGGCTGTGTCTTATTCTGGACTCTGGGAGCACACACCACACACTCACAACATGCTATTTGCTTAGGAACAAGAGATACCCCTACATCACATCTACAGAGATAGCCCAAAACTGGACTACTGACAAGGACCCAGGTGGTACAATTTTATCACTCTAGATATCACACACACATACATACCACACAAACACACAAAAGACACACACAATGCATAATATCCATAACAATAATTACACACACCTATACACACACTTATGCACACACCATGAAAACACAAGAACACATACAATGCACACTTATACACAACACACACTCATAACACACTTAAACACAAACTCACACTCATAATACACGCACTTACACGTACAATGTACACTTAACCATACACAACATAACTATACTTATAACACACTTATACACACCCAGTATACACAACACACAACACATACAAACTTATACATATACATACACTTACACACACACCCCAACATCAAGATTATTTAGCTTACCAAAATGATTCACCTTCAAAGGAGGATAGCACTTAAAATGACAGAGGGTGGAGAAGGGACTCCTTAGACAAGTCTCCTTCACCTCTGGTCATCATTTCCTGCTTACAGAATACAGAAATTTTTCTCACTAAGAGAAGAGTAACAAAATTAAAGAATGCATTAATATTTTACGTAGTTTAAAGACGTCAATCTCTCTTGTGCAGCAAAAAAATATATGTGAGATAATGGCAGAAATCTCCCTCAATTTGCTTTTCTCATGCCGCTGCATTTACGATTCTCTTTGTTGCTTTTAATTATTACAAATTATCCTTAAATGTTCTGGGCTGGTGCAGTTCCTTTCTTTCTCAAGATTCTTTTTTTTTTTTTTCAGGTGGAGTCTAGCTCTGCCGCCAGGTTGGCGTACAGTGGTGTAATCTGAGCTCACTGCAACCTCTGCCTCCTGGGTTCAAGCAATTCTCCTGCCTCAGCCTCCCAAGTAGCTGGGACTACAGGTGTGCACCACCATGCCCAGCTAATTTTTGTATTTTTAGTAGAGACGGTGTTTCACCATGTTGGCCAGGATGGTCTCTAACTCTTGACCTCGCGATCCACCCACATCGGCCTCTCAAGGTGTTGGGATCACAGGCGTGAGCCACTGCGCCCAGATGGCCCTGAAGGTTCTTTTTAAAGCATGTCCAATGTTATAACAAGGCCTATTACATTTGGTGTCCAAGGATGTGTGAGTCAGTGGTATCACTGTTTTTCATCCCAACACCCCATGTCTTACTGATCCAGGTCTGACAGTGTGTCAGTTCTTTTGATTCCGTTATGTGTCATGCAGGATTTCATAATCATTAAGAGTAAAGCAAAACAATACATCTCTTCTTTTAAGGTAAAGACAGGTATTGGCTTTGTACATGGTAATTACACGTGGGGATGCTCACTTTCCTGGGACCAATATGACATATTAAAGATCTATGACCACATACTCCCTCCAGAATTAAAAAAAAAAATTGAGAGGAGATGAGGTTATATAAACCACTTTTTAAATTTGACATTTTGTCCACAAATCTCACTATCCACTGAAATGGACTGAAATAACACTACTGCTGTGTTCTACACGATTATTATGAAAGAAATAAATCTAAATTGATAAAATATGGATAGCACAGTAAAGCACAAAATAATGTGAAATCGTATCACCTAGAGACAAACGCTATTAACATTTTAACATTTTGGTCTACCTTTTTCCGTTTTCTTTCTCTGTGTATATAGTTACAAGAATGGGAGTTTCAAGGCAAAACATACTGTTCTTGTTTTTCATGCAGCCGTCTACAGGGAACATTTCCACTGTCAATCAACATTCTCCTACAACAAGAGTTTTCATGGCTGTGTGGTACACTCTCTTATGGTTGTATTATAATTTAGTATTTATCACCATTATATAAAACAGTCTGGTAAGCATTCTTTTTCAGCTTCTTAGAATTGTTGAGTCCAGATCTAAATCAGATTGCCTGGACTCAAATTTTCACAATGGTATGATCTTACTAACTTGGTGTCCTTGGGTGAGCTTCATAAACTCCAAAGCCTCACTTTCTTAAGATGATATAACAATAATAGTATCTATCTGATACAGTTGAAGTGGGGATTAAATGAGAAAATCCATGCCTGGCAAATCCGATCCAGCTAAATAGCAACAGGATCATACCTATTTAAGTGGGATCACTTGAATCAAGTGGGATTTATCCTAGGATTGTAAGGTTAGCTTAACATTCAAAAATCAATGACTGTATTTCATTGAATAGAAGATTTTTTAAACACACCTAATATGATCACCTCAACAGGTGCATAAAAAGCCTTTGATGAAGTTCAGCACTTCTTTTTTTTTTTTTTTTTTTTTTTTGAGACGCAGTCTTGTCCTGTGGCCCAGGCTGGAGTGCAATGGCATGATCTCAGCTCACTGCAACCTCCACCTCCCGGGTTCAAGCAATTTCTGCCTCAGCCTCCCAAGTAGCAGGAATTATAGGCACCCGCCACCACACCTGGCTAATTTTTGTGTTTTTAGTAGAGACCGGGTTTCACCATCTTAGACAGGCTGGTCTTGAACTCCTGTCCTCGTGATCCACCCACCTTGGCCTCCCAAAGTGCTGGGATTACAGGTATGAGCCACTGCGCCTGGCCAGCCCTTCTTAATAATCAAAACTCTAAGCAAGTTAGGAAAAGAAGAGAACTGCTTCAACCTGATAATGGGAATCGATGCAAAATCTACAGCTCATATCACAGTTAATAGTGAACGACTGAATCTATGAGTCTAAGATCAGTAATAAGAAGACAAAGATGTTCACTCTCATCACTTGTCCAGGAGGTTTAAATTGGGCAATGTGACAAAGAAAGGAAGCAGACTACATAACTATTGGGAAAAAAAGAAACAAAACTGCCTGCATGGACATAACATAAACTGAGAGAAAAAAGCCAGGCAGTACCTGCTGTATTTAGACCTCAACAAGAGAGGCAGCGGGTCATTTGAGTTGCCTGGGGCCAGAGGTGGTGTGGCGTTTCACTGGAAAGTGGCATAAAGTGATAGACATGCTCTATATTTGTATTTTGGTGGGGGTTACATGGGTTTATATATTTGCCAAGACCCATTGAGCTCTATGTTTAAAATATACGCATTTCATTGAATGTAAATTGTATTTCTGTCAATATCCTCCATTCAGGAACACACGTGCAGTTGAAAAAGTTAGGTTTATTGCTCATTGTAGCAAGGGAGAACCCACACCCTAGGGAACTGTGGGGTGTCTCTGAAAGAGGTGGTTAGAAAGGGCATACAGGGTTTCATTTTGCATTAGGTGGTTTAGGGGAGTGTTTAAGGAAGCAGGGCTTTGCCCCGGAGTGTATAGTATCAGGTAGCTGAAGTAATTCTATTTTTGTGGCCTGAACAGAATACATGCTTTGCATGTGTTCAAACATGATTATGAAATTGTCTGGTTTATGTCTTGATCTATCCCAGACACAGAGCAGCCTTGTCCGATGTTGATGTCAGGCTTAACCAAGGCTTACCTTTGAGTGCATGTCTACTCACAGCTACACTAAGACCTGGTGGTGAGTACCAGGCCAGCTCACAGAGTAGGAGACTGCTTTTCTGCTTCTTATCTCAGTAAAGTGATTTTTTTTCCCATTTATTTATTTTATTGCATTTTAGGTTTTGGGGTACATGTGAAGAACATGCAAAATGGTTGCATAGGTACACACGTGGCAGTGTGATTTGCTGCCTTCCTCCCCATCACCTACATCTGGCATTTCTCCCCTTGCTATCTCTCCCCAGCTCCCCACCCCCCACCATCCCTCCCCTATTTCCCCCCAACTGACCCCAGTGTGTAGTGCTCCTCTCCCTGTGTCCATGTGTTCTCATTGTTCAACACCCGCCTATGAGTGAGAACATGCGGTGTTTGATCTGCTCTTCTGTCAGTTTGCTGAGAATGATGGTTTCCAGGTTCATCCATGTCCCTACAAAGGACCCAAACTCATCGTTTTTGATGGCTGCATAATATTCCATGGTGTAAATGTGCCACATTTTCCCTATCCAGCCTATCGTTGATGGGCATTTGGGTTGGTTCCAGGTCTTTGCTATTGTAAACAGTGCTGCAATGAACATTCGTGTGCACGTGTCCTTATAGTAGAACGATTTGTAATCCTTTGGATATATACCCAGTAATGGGATTGCTGGGTCAAATGGAATTCCTATTTCTAGGTCCTTGAGGAATCGCCACACTGTCTTCCACAATGGTTGAACTAATTTACACTCCCACCAACAGTGCAAAAGTGTTCCTATTTCTCCACATCCTCTCCAGCAACTATTGTCTCCAGATTTTTTTAATGATCGCCATTCTAACTGGCGTGAGATGGTATCTCAATGTTGTTTTGATTTGCATTTCTCTGATGACCAGTGATGATGAGCATTTTTTCATATGTTTGTTGGCCTCATGTATGTCTTCTTTTGTAAAGTGTCTGTTCATATCCTTTGCCCACTTTTGAATGGGCTTGTTAGTTTTTTTCTTGTAAATCTGTTTTAGTTCTTTGTAAATTCTGGATATCAGCCCTTTGTCAGATGGGTAAACTGCAAAAATTTTTTCCCATTCTGTTGGTTGCCGATTCACTCTAATGACTGTTTCTTTTGCTGTGCAGAAGCTGTGGAGTTTGATTAGGTCCCATTTGTCTATTTTGGCATTTGTTGTCAATGCTTTTGGTGTTTTGGTCATGAAGTCCTTGCCTACACCAATGTTCTGAACGGTTTTGCCTAGATTTTCTTCTAGGGTTTTTATGGTGTTAGGTCTTATGTTTAAGTTTTTAATCCATCTGGAGTTAATTTTAGTGTAAGATGTCAGGAAGGGGTCCAGTTTCTGCTTTCTGCACATGGCTAGCCAGCTTTCCCAACACCATTTATTGAACAGGGAATCCTTTCCCCATTGCTTGTTTTTGTCTGGTTTGTCAAAGATCAGATGGTTGTGGATATGTTGTGTTGCCTCCGAGACCTCTGTTCTGTTCCATTGGTCTATATCTCTGTTTTGGTACCAGTACCATGCTGTTTTGATTACTGTAGCCTTGTAGTATAGTTTGAAGTCCAGTAGTGTGATGCCTCCTGCTTTGTTCTTTTTTCTTAGAATTGACTTGGCTATGCGGGTTCTCTTTTGGTTCCATATGAAGTTTAAGGTGATTTTTTCCAGTTCTGTGAAGAAGGTCATTGGTAGCTTGATGGAGATAGCATTGAATCTGTAAATTACTTTGGGCAGTATGGCCATTTTCACAATATTGATTCTTCCTAACCATGAACATGGAATGTTTCTCCATCTGTTTGTGTCCTCTCTTATTTCATTGACCAGTGGCTTGTAGTTCTCCTTGAAGAGGTCCTTTACGTTCCTTGTTAGTTGTATTCCTAGGTATTTTATTCTCTTTGTGGCAATTGTAAATGGAAGTTTGTTCTTGATTTGGCTCTCTTTAAGTCTGTTATTGGTGTATAGGAATGCTTGTGATTTTTGCACATTGATTTTGTATGCTGAGACTTTGCTGAACTTGCTTATCAGTTTCAGGAGATTTGGGGCTGAGGCAATGGGGTCTTCTAGATATACAATCATGTCGTCTGCAAATAGAGACAATTTGACTTCTTCCTTTCCTATTTGAATGCCCTTTATTTCTTTTTCTTGCCTGATTGCTCTGGCTAGAACTTCTAATACTATATTGAATAGCAGTGGTGAGAGAGGGCATCCTTGTCTGGTGCCACATTTCAAGGTGAATTCTTCCAGTTTTTGCCCATTCAGTATGATATTGGCTGTTGGTTTGTCATAAATAGCTTTTATTATTTTGAGATACGTTCCATCGATACCTAGCTTATTGAAGGTTTTTAGCATAAAGGGCTGTTGAATTTTGTCAAAGGCCTTCTCTGCATCAATTGAGATAATCATGTGGTTTTTGTCTTTGGCTCTGTTTATGTGGTGAATTATGTTTATAGACTTGCGTATGTTGAACCAGCCTTGCATCCCCGGGGATGAAGCCTACTTGATCATAGTGGATAAGCTTTTTGATGTGCTGTTGCAATCGGCTTGTCAGTATTTTATTGAAGATTTTTGCATCTATGTTCATCATGGATATTGGCCTGAAGTTTTCTTTTCTTGTTGAGTCTCTGCCGGGTTTTGGAATCAGGATGATGTTGGTCTCATAAAATGATTTGGGAAGAATTCCCTCTTTTTGTATTGTTTGGAATAGTTTCAGAAGAAATGGTACCAGCTCCTCTTTGTATGTCTGGTAGAATTCAGCTGTGAACCCATCTGGACCTGGGCTTTTTTTGGGTGGTAAGCTCTTAATTGCTGCCTCAACTTCAGACCTTGTTATGGGTCTGTTCAGGGTTTCGGCTTCTTCCTGGTTTAGGCTTGGCAGGAGGCAAGTGTCCAGGAATTTATCCATTTCTTCCAGGTTTATTAGTTTGTGTGCATAGAGTTGTTTGTAATAATCTCTGATGATGGTTTGAATTTCTGTGGAATCTGTGGTGATATCCCCTTTGTCATTTTTTATTGCATCAATTTGGTTACTCTCTCTTTTCTTTTTTATTAATCTGGCTAGTGGTCTGTCTATTTTGTTGATCTTTTCAAAAAACCAGCTCCTGGATTTATTGATTTTTTGAAGGGTTTTTTGTGTCTCTATCTCCTTCAGTTCTGCTCTGATCTTAGCTATTTCTTGTCTTCTGCTAGACTTTGAGTTTTTTTGATCTTGCTCCTCTAGCTCTTTCAGTTTTGACGATAGGGTGTCAAGTTTTGATCTCTCCTTGCTTCTCATGTGGGCACTTATTGCTATATATTTTCCTCTAGAGACTGCTTTAAATGTGTCCCAGAGATTCTGGTATGTTGTGTCTTCATTCTCGTTGGTTTCGAAGAACATCTTTATTTCTGTCTTCATTTCATTGTTTATCCAGTCAACATTCAAGAGCAAGTTGTTCAGTTTCCATGAAGCTGTGCGGTTCTGGGTTAGTTTTTGAATTCTGAGTTCTAACTTGATTGCACTGTGGTCTGAGAGACTGTTTGTTATGATTTCCGTTCTTTTGCATTTGCCGAGGAGTGATTTACTCCCAATTATGTGGTCAATTTTAGAGTAGGTGTGATGTGGTGCTGAGAAGAATGTATATTCTGTGGATTTGGGGTGGAGAGTTCTGTAAATGTCTATTAGGTTTGCTTGGTCCAGGTCTGAGTTCAAGTCCTGGATATCCTTGTTAATTTTCTGTCTGGTTGATCTGTCTAATATTGACAATGGGGTGTTAAAGTCTCCCACTATAATTGTGTGGGAGTCTAAGTCTCTTTGTAAGTCATTAAGAACTTGCCTTATGTATCTGGGTGCTCCTGTATTGGGTGCATATATATTTAGGATCGTTAGCTCTTCTTGTTGCATTGATCCTTTTACCGTTATGTAATGTCCTTCTTTGTCTCTTTTGATCTTTGTTGCTTTAAAGTCTAATTTATCAGAGATGAGAATTGCAACTCCTGCTTTTTTTTGCTCTCCATTTGCTTGGTAAATCTTCCTCCATCCCTTTATTTTGAGCCTTTGTGTATCCTTGCATGTGAGATGGGTTTCCTGGATACAGCACACCGATGGGTTTTGGCTTTTTATCCAGTTTGGCTTTTTATCTGTGTCTTTTGATTGGGGCATTTAGTCTATTTACATTTGGGGTTAATATTGTTATGTGCGAATTTGATACTGCCATTTTGGTGCTAGCTGGGTGTTTTGCCCTTTAGTTGAGCTGGTACTTGTTCCTTTATATGTGTAGAGCCTCTTTCAGGAGCTCTTATAGAGCTGGCCTGGTGGTGACGAAATTTCTGAGTACTTGCATGTTCCCAAAGGATTTTATTTTTCCTTCACTTATGAAGCTTAGTTTGGCTGGATAGGAGACTCTGGGATGAAAGTTCTTTTCTTTAAGGATGTTGAATATTGGCCCCCACTCTCTTCTGGCTTGTAGGGTTTCTGCTGAGAGATCTGCTGTGAGTGTGATGGGCTTCCCTTTGTGGGTAACCCGACCTTTCTCTCTGGCTGCCCTTAGTATTTTCTCCTTCATTTCGACCCTGGTGAATCTGACGATTATGTGCCTTGGGGTTGCTCTTCTTGATGAATATCTTTGTGTTGTTCTCTGTATTTCCTGGACTTGAATGTTTACCTGCCTTGCTAAGTTGGGGAAGTTTTCCTGGATAATATCCTGAAGAGTATTTTCCAGCTTGGATTCATTCTCTTCATCGCATTCAGGTACGCCTATCAAACGTAGATTAGGTCTTTTCACATAGTCCCACATTTCTTGGAGATTTTGTTCATTCCTTTTTACCCTTTTTTCTCCAGTCTTGCCTTCCCATTTTATTTCATTGAGTTGATCTTCGACCTCTGATATCCTTTCTTCTGCTTGGTCAATTCGGCTGTTGATACTTGTGCATGCTTCGCGAAGTTCTCGTGTTGCGTTTTTCAGCTCCATCAATTCACTTATATTCCTTTCCATTTTGTCCATTCTCATTAGCATTTCGTCAAATCTTTTTTCAAGGTTCTTAGTTTCTTTGCATTTGGTTAGAACATGTTCTTTAAGTTCACAGAAGTTTCTTACTACCCACCTTCTGAAGTCTGATTCTGTCATTTCATCACACTTGTTCTCCCTCCAACCTTGTTTCCTTGCTGGTGAGGAGTTGTGATCCCTTGTAGGAGGAGAGGTGTTCTGGTTTCGGGTGTTTTCATCCTTTTTGCACTGGTTTCTTCCCATCTTTAAGGATTTATCCACCTGTCAACTTTGTAGTTGCTGGCTTTCAGATTGGGTCTCAAATCTTTCAGATTGACGTTCTGTTTGTTGATGATGAGGTTATTTCTGTTTCTTGGTTTTCCTTCTGACAGTCTAGCCCCTCTGCTGTAGGTCTGCTGAGGTTCACTCCAGGCCCTGCTTGCCTGGGGTTCACCTGCAGCAGCTGCTGAACAGTAAGGGTTGTTACCAGTTTTCTTCTTCTGCTATCTTTGTGTCAGAAGGATACCCGCCTAGTGTCAATCTGATCTCTCCTTTATGAGGTGGCTCTTTGGATATATAGGGGTCAGGGAGCTGTTTGAGGAGATGGTCTCTTCTTTATAGGAGCTCAAATGGTGAGCTGTGAGCTCTGTTGTTCATTCGGAGCTGCTGGGCAGGTACGTTTAGGTCTGCTGCAGCAGAACCCATAAACTGCTTTTTGTTCCCAGGTGCTCTGTCCCAGGGATTTAGGGCTTTATGAGTTTTGGTTATGCTGCTGCCTTCTCTCTTTTTTTTTTTTTCTCCTTCGGAGCTGCCCTGCCCAGCAAGGAGGCAGCCTAGTCACTGTCTGCCTGTAGAGGCTTTGCTGAGCTGCTGTGGGCTCCGTCCAGCTGCCAAGTGAACTTCCCTGCAGTCCTGTTTATATGGGTGTAGTTAGAACTGCTTTGGCGATGGTGGCCCGCCCCTGTTGAGGCAGAGTCTCTCTGTAGTGGCGGGTTGCCTTGGCAACGGCGGGCTGCCTCAGCATTGGCCGACTACCTCTGTGGTGGCGGGCTGCCTCGGTAATGGCGGAAGCCCCTCCCCCACAGAGCTGGATCGTACTGGGTTCAGCTGCGCTTACTGTGAAACTCTCAATCCAGAGTTTCTGGTTGCTGTTCTTTTGTGGGGGTGGGACCAACCGAGCCTGATCGCCTGGCTCCCTGCCTCAGAGCCTTTTTTTTTTTTGAGACGGAGTTTCACTCATGTTACCCAGGCTGGAGTGCAATGGCGCGATCTCGGCTCACCGCAACCTCCGCCTCCTGGGTTCAGGCAATTCTCCTGCCTCAGCCTCCTGAGT
>NW_022436989.1:13858716-13919609 GCF_009761245.1 Sapajus apella | reverse complement strand
GGTTTTTTTTTTTTTTTTTTTTTTTTTTGCCCTGGAATCTACTGTCCTGGTTCCCTGCTCAGTCCCCTTTTTAAACAGACGAATGGGCGACTTCCCGTGGCTCTAATCACCAGCCTAAAGGGCACCCAGACCGGTGTATTTTGTACGGAGAACCTCTGCTCGGGGCACCGACAAAGCAGCCGCGCGGGGCAAAGCAGCGGCACCGGCCGAAACAGCCCTGCTGGTGACCCATGGAGCTCCTCCGCCTGGGAATTTCCTAGTCTGTGGGCAATAAAAATGCGGCGTCCACTCACCCTCTGCACTTTCACTGGGAGCTGCAATCCTGAGCTGTTCCTAAATGGCCATCTTGGATCCTCCCCTCAGTAAAGTGATTTTAAAACTTCACTATGAAACAGGCAGAACCTTCAAAGCTTCCTGAGAATGTAACCTAAAACCATAGCTAAACTCTTGATGCTTACTGTGTAGACAAGGTCCTGTGAACTGTACAGATGGACCTGCGGTGTTTACTGCTCCAACATCAGATTCCAAATTTCTGCTGCTGTTTACCAGCTACTAGCTCAAGTTACCTAGTGATGATGAATATTTCTCTTTCATTGGTGTATACATTGTAAAATTTCATCCTTTGTCTAGCTTTTGTCTATCATAACTCTTGGTGATCTTTTAATATCAAAACATATTTAATTTAGTGACTCTGTGTCTTGAGGAGAAAAATTGTTTTTCTGGTATGCAGTTTATATTCTCATAACAGAAAAAAATCTTTAACAGTTAATGTAGCCACTGAGTTACCTGCTGAATAACTAAATGTGTAACACAGGAGCCTGTAGCTATATCTGTGATGTCATTCTTTTGATATTCTACCACATTGTGTTCTATGTAGCTTCCTTTTGGCTAATTCCAAGAACTCTTATTCTTTAGATGAAATATTTAAATGCTGCTTGTTGTCATTCATGAGGTGGAATGACACATTTTCTTTACAAGGAAATCAGGGTCTTGAATGTTTTGTTCCCTTGGTGATTGAAAATTTGTTTCAGAAATTTCCTACTGCTTCAAAAAAGAAAGTTTTCAAAAGTCTATGTTGGTCGGGTGCAGTGGCTCATGCCTGTAATCCTAGCACTTTGGGAGGCTGAGGCAGCAAATCACCTGAGGTCAGGAGTTCAAAACCAGCCTGGCCAATGTGGTGAAACCTCATTTCTACTAAAAATAAAAAAATTAGCTGGGTGTGGTGGCCCATGCCTGTAATCCCAGCTACTCAGGAGACTGAGGCAGGAGAATCGCTTAAACTCAGGGGGCGGAAGTAAAATGATACAGCCACTGTGGAAAACAACCTAGCAGTTTTTAAAAGCACCAAATATGCAGCCATGACTTAGCTATTACACTCCTGGATATTTATCCCAGAAAAATTAAAACTCATGTTCATGTAAAAATGTATACACAGTTGTTTATAGCAGCTTTATTAATAATAGTCAAAACCTGGAGGCTAGGTGCAGTGGCTCATGCTTGTAAGCCCAGCACTTTGGGAAGCCAAGGCAGGTGGATTGACTGAGGTCAGGAGTTCAAGAGCAGCCTGGCCAACATGGTGAAACCTTGTTTTTACTAAAAATACAAAATTAGCCATGCCCAGCTGTAATCTCAGCTACTTGAGAGGCTGAGGCAGGAGAATCACTTGAACCCAGGAGGCAGAGCTTGCAGTGAGCTGAAATCGTGCCACTGCACTTCAGCCTGGGTGACAGAGTGAGACTCCGTCTCAAAAAAAAAAAAAAAAAAAAAAGAAAAGAAAAAAAGAACAGAAAAAGAAGGCTTTGATTATGTCGGAACAATGATCACGCTAATTTTCAGATAATTTAATTTTGAAATTAAAAAATTTATAACCATTATTGTCTATGGCCGTCACCTACACGATTAAAACAATTTTAAAAAGCCTTCATCTCGGGCCAGGTGCAGGGGCTTATACCTGCAATCCTAGCACTTTGGGATGCCGAAGCGGGAGGATCACTTGAGCTCAGGAATTCTAGACCAGCCCTGGCCAACATGGCGAAACCCCATCTCTACTGAAAACACAAAAATCAGCCAGGCCTGATGACGGGTTCACTGTGTTGGCCAGCTGCTTGGGAGGCTGAGGCAGGAGCCCGGAAGGTGGAGATTATAGTGAACTGAGATTGTGCCACTGCACTCCAGCCTGGGCGATTGACTTTTACTCCTTCACTTTTCCAACCAGTCTTGTCATCACCTGTTTCCTGCCCTAAATCTCTTTCTCCTTGAAACACCCAGGATGGTTTGTCCCTTTCTTAATCCTGACTGATACAGAGATACTTGATTTAAATCACATTAAAAGGTTAAATGTTAACACCTCTTTTAAAGATTATGTGTCATACATAGTTAAAAGAGAACCTAAATTTGTTGGAATTAATCTCATTCCATTTGCTTTTACCAACTAACAATTTACTTACAAATAAATTAAACATTTTTCTATAATTTTACTTTAACTCAGTGGCTCATTACAAAATTAAGGTCTCTAGGAATGCCTCTCTTTGCAAAGTCTGAGAGTTTTAAGTCTGTGTCCTCGCATGGAGGGGATGGCTGAAATTGCACCCCAGAATATATCTGGAGATGTTTTTGGTTGTCAAGCTTGGCGTGAAGATGCTGCGATAATCTCATGGGTGGTAGCCAGGGATGTTGATAAACAGCCTACAAAGCACAGGACAGCTCCTCACGATGAAGGATTCTCAGGCCCAGAATGTCAATAGCGCCAAGGCTGAAAAACCATGGTTTAAAAAGTGCCTTTCAGTAATCTCGCACTTATTGATTCTAAGCTTGGACCCTTCCACTGGTCTTTAGTACATTAACCCAAACTACTCATTTCCTTCCTGTTTTATATCTGATAAATTTCACCACTTCGGCTCCTCTAATTCCCAGAAAGTTCTGTTGCTTATCAGTTTATCCACCAGGTATGTCATGGTCCATCACTACATGTTTCTTCAAAAATGCTAATTAGATCTGGGCAGCCGCCAAGATAGTCCACATAGATGAGAAAGAAGGGGAACTTATTTATTTGTGTGCACAGTGTCACAACATTTCAGGATTGGAAGGAATCTTAGAGGGCGTGGTGGCTCACACCTGTAATCCAAGCACTTTGGAGGCCAAGGTGGGCGGATTACCTGAGGTCGGGAGTTCAAGACCAGCCTGACCAACATGGTGAAACCCCGTCTTTATTAAAAAAAAAAAAAAAAGAGAGAGAGAGAATGTCTCAACTCACACGCTCACATTAGATATGAGAAAATTGAAACCCAGAGAGGCAATTAACTCCTTCAGAGCTATCTATTTCTAGGCTGCTAAAATTCTATCTAATGGCATTCAAAAGACTTGTAAAAGCTCCCACCTTATTCCAGGATAGTATGTTCCTGAACAGAAGTCTTAATCAAAGATAGAAAAAGATATTTTCCCAATGCCAATCCTGCCCTTCTGGTCATTTAACCTCCAATACATCTTAACTCTGGATTAATTTGGCTTTGAGGACTCTTTGGGCTAGACACACATCAGGACAAAATGAGAGAAGGCCAGGGGCTTAAAATGTCCAATTCAGACCTTGCCAGCCCTTCTCCCAAGAGAAGCTGTAAGAAACCTAGGACTAAGCTCTGAATTTTTTATCTTGCTCAAGTTCCTATCTAAGCAGTCTGGGAGTCATGCCCTACAAATCATAAATTCTCATTCAATGGGTTTTTACTTAACCCTATATATCATGACTTACATTCTAAGCTGACTCTGTCATAACATTATGAGACAAGGAAGAAAATCAAAATATTTTACCTGAAAAACATGTTTATTTGCCATATTTTGAAATGGCCCTGCAGAGGTGTTCTTTGTAGGGGAAAATTTGCAGCCAAATCCTGGCCTCAAACGATCCTCCTGACTCGGCCTCCCAAAGCACTGGGATTACAGGCGTGAGCCACCACACCCGGCCTGTTTTATGTGTGTTTTCACTTCCTGACTTTCCACTTTTGTCTCAGAGAACCTGAAAACTAACATGGGCTTAATAATGTCTTTGTTCCCACAAGAAAGAAGCTAATAAATGAGTCTCACTTGTTTAAGGATTTAAAGCTAAGTCAAGCTTTAAGCGGTAGTGGTCTTGCCAGGCATGGTGGCTCACACCTGTAATCCCAACACTTTGGGAGGCCAAGGCAGGTGGATCATTTGCAATCAGGAATTCAAGACCAGCCTGGCCAGCATGGTGAAAACCCATCTCTACTCTAAATACAACAATTAGCTGGGCGGTAATGGCATGCACCTGTAATCTCAGCTACTTGGGAGTCTGTGGCACGAGAACTGCTTGAGCCCAGGAGGCGGAGGTTGCAGTGAACTAAGATCGTGCCACTGCACTCCAGTCCGAGCAGCAGAGTGAGACACTGTCTTAAAAAAAAAATGGTAGTGGTCCTAAAAGTAACGTTTACACCCTTTTCCATTCACACACAGGTCACTTGATATCTGATCTCAGAGATGAAGACTGTGGACGAGGGCAACTCTAACCCTCTAACTCTTCTCTCCCTCCTTCTCTTTCTTTGTAAAGCGGGTACATCCTTCTCACTGCTCTGGCAACTCAACATAGAAACTCAGTTTTTCCAAAACCAAGAGTTGTAGATGTGGTCTATAGATGTCGCTGTTGGGCTCTTCTCGGCTTAAATGCAAGGTTTCTGGTGCTTCTTTGAAACAGAGTTCTGGAGGGATTGCAGCCTTTGGCCTCAAGGGTGAGAGCTCTGATGAATGTTTGCTTCGGGAAGACTCTTCTCTGGAGGCTGGCGTGAGCTTGCGATGAAGGCAGGAATTAGATTTCTTTCAGTCCATGCTTCCTTAATTTAAAATAATCTTGGCCCCTGTTGAACTTTCTGGCCACTCACCGTCTGGGGCTGGAGGAATTATTGTGCAGTTCTCCTAATGTGGAAGTCCCTCTCCTGCCTCTCGGCTTTTGCTCCTGCTGTTCTCTCCGTGGGCACCCCTCCTTCCCTTTCCCCTGGATGACTCCTGATTGTCTTTTAGCACCAATGCCCAAAGTATGGTGCGCACACCAGCTGCTGGCCAGGACCCTTTGTTATTGGTTTACGACAAGACGAGCTTGTTTCAGAACCTAAGTAAACTAAATCTCAAAGCAGACTGTTCAGTTCAGTTCATTCTCTTTTTTAGTGAGACTCCCTGGATGAAGGAAGCAGTGTACTGATTTACATTTTGACACAAGCCCTTGTCACAGCCTGGCACTTTCGGTGAGTCTGCCTTCGTACAGGGCTAAGATGCTCTCCCCTGGGAAACCTTGCTCAGTCCTCCATGTTCACCTCCTGTCTCCCTCCACCTCTCCACCTTGACTGTGTGTACCCTCATCAAAACACCTGGCACACGGTGTTGGTAACTGTTTTCCCCAACGAGTTTATAAGCATCTTTACATCATGCATCAATTAGCTGCTGAATGGGTGAATGAATACATTTTCCTATTGTAAATTCTGATAATCTGTTTAGTATAGGGTAAGAATGTTTCATGTTTTACGCGGTTTTGAATATTACACTGTCTTCCTAATGTGTTAAATCTGGACTCAGGTTTCCAAGATAGAATAGAAGTAGTTCTTTAGATCAATAACCCTTTCCACGAATACCATACAGAAGCTGGAAGGTTAAATCACATTCACTTGAAAAGGAAGCACCTACTTATTACCACCATTGTAAATGGTAAATATGGTAGAACGAGGTTTCCAGGACGCCTGCTCTCTTATTCAAGCTCTTGGCTCTCTCCCTTCTCTCTGCATAGCTCAGCAATTCTTCCTTCAGGGCAGTGAAAGGTCAAGTAGGAACAGAGGTTTTATCCTCCCTTAATGTTTCCAGAACATTCCTCGTTTCTTACTAAAGCCTGGATTTCCTTAAAAAACATCTGGAGTTTTGGGGGATACAGCAGAGACTTGCTAGAAGCTGTCATTTCAAGAGTATGTTTGCTTTTCCCATTTTTTGCTTCCCTTGCTCGTGGTAAGCCCAAGTTTCAGAATGGTAACACATCCAGCACCCACTCCATCAAAGCAATATCTCCCACCAAAAACAAGATGGGTGAAAGAACGTGAAAACTCCCCAAGAGAAAAACACCCATGGCTATAAAGAGGTCTTGGTTCATCACAGTCCTCAACCTGTGCCTCTTCACGCAAATCTATGGGCTCATTTCTTCCTCCATGCTGTGTATATTCATCCCAATATTGTGTGTGTGTTCACGTGCATGTACAAGAATGCTTTAGATAAGCAGCTACAAAAATTGTTTTAATATTAACCCTCCCTGTCCCTGCCCCTGATTCACTGCTAAGCATTTTAAAGATAAAATAATCAGAAAACCTTGAGATGGTTGGCCTAGCATGTTAGGTGCTGCCTGGGTGGCATTTCACTCTGCATTACATGACTAATTCAATAAATTTAATATTTTAGTCCAAGTTCCTCAGAGGAAACTCATTTTCCTTCAGAATCAGCCTTCCAGCCAGGAGGATACTGGATTCACGTCAAAAATATTACTCAGTTGTTGGCAGCCTTTGAACTATTGCTAGAGGAGACTTTCATTAGCAACAATTATACAAATCTGACATTTACAAAGGGATTCAAAAATGCATAATGTAGTTCCATTTCTATTACTTCACCAGATTCTTCAAAACAGCATACATTTTCATCATTTTAAGAATGAAGAATTTGAGACTCAGAGATTTCAAGTATTTTGCCCCAGATCTCACAGACAGTAAGTCGCCAATCCAGATTTAATGGCACACGTGCTGACTCTGGTTCCAGTGTCTTCCTCCCATGCCTTTGGCCTAATGAAAGGCCATGAGAGGCAGCCCCCAGAAAGCCTCTGTGAGCCAATGAGGAGCAAATGCCATGCTCATGACAGATGACCTCAACCTGTGCTTTCTTCCCCAGTCAGCCAGGGTGGATTGAGAGAAACTAGCTCCCCCAGGCTGCAGGGCAGGGTCTGATAAATGGCACTACCCTGGGCCTGGTGGCCCTTGACATGCACCTGCTTCTCTGGAGCCTAACCAGCTCTGCGAGGATAGGCCAGAGCACCCGCACTAGCTAAGGCCACGTCCACAGCAGCTCTGTCTGTGCAGTCTTCCTTTTCTTCCAACGTCAAGGATAACAAAATGTGACAAAGAGTTACTTCCAATTGTCACTTGTCTTTAGTGTACAAGATGAGTTTAAGGATTTGGGGATGAGACTGGGAGTAGCAGAAACTTAATCACACCTTTTTTTTTTGAGATGGGGTCTTACTCTGTCACCCAGGTTGGAGTGTGCAGTGGCACCATTTTGGATCAGTGCAGCCTCGACGCCCTAGGCTCAGGTGATTCTCCAGCCTCAGCCTCCTGAGTAGCTGGAACTACAGTCACGTGCCACCATGCCTGGCTCGTTTTTTGTATTTTTAGTAGAGACAGGGTTTTGCTGTTACCCAGGCTAGTGCTGAACTCCTGGACTCAAGCAATCTGCCAGCCTTGGCCTCCCAGAGTACTGGGATTACAGGCATGAACCACTGCATCTGGCCTGAATCACACTTTTGAAAAATTCTGTGGCTACTATTAAAAAGACTGGGGAAGAAAGGACAGGCTGAGGTCATCTGACATGAGCATGGCATTTGCTCCTCATATTAAAAACTCAAACCACAACAGATGGTGGTGGGGTTGCCGAGAAAAGGGAACACTTATACACTGATGGTGGGAATATACCATAGTTCAGCCACGGTGGAAAGCAGTGTGAAGAGTTCTCAAAGAATTCAGAACTATGCATGGTGAAACCCCATATCTACTAAAAATACAAAAAATTAGCTGGGTGTGATGGCTACACAGGAGGCTAAGGCAGAAGAATCGCCTGAATCCGGGAGGTGGAGGTTGCAGTGAGCTGAGGTCATGCCACTGCACTCCAGCCTGGGCAACAGCACAAGACTCCATCTCAAAAAACAAAAAAGAATTCAGAACTCCAATTCAACCCAGTAATGCCATCACTGGATATATATTCAAAGGAAAATAAATTGTTCTACCAAAAAGACACAACCACTCAGATATTCACTGCAGCATTATTTACAATAGCAAAGACATAGAGTCAACCACGAAGCTCATCAATGGTGGAGTGGATAAAGAAAATGCAGTGTATATATACCATGGAATACTATGCAGCCATAAAAAGGAATAAAATCATGTCCCTCTGTAGCAACCTGGATGCAACTGGGGGCCATTATCCTAAGCAAATTAACGCAGGAACAGAAAACCAAATCTACCACATGTTCTCACTTATAAGTGGGAGCTAAATATTGAATAGACATGGAAATTAAATGGCAATAATAGTCACTGGGTACTGCCTGGGAGGAGAGAGTGGGAGGCATGTAAGCAGTTGAAAACCATTGGGTACTGTTATGCTCACTACCTGGGGGATGAGACCTTTCATACACCAAATGCCAGTGACACACATTTTACCCATGTAACAAATCTGCACGTGTACCCCTGGAACCTAAATTATAAATAGAAGAAAAACAATTCTATACTTTCATTTAGAAACAATATGTCTTTGTTACAATTTCCTAGGAGTACAGGATTAGCAGCTGAAATTTTCTTAGAATTAAATACACAGATTCTGAGTTGTCCATTAACCTTGCCAGTTGGAGGTAATTATTTCACTGGAGCTGTAACACAGCTGGAAAATATCACATCTTTCACAAGGAAAAAAAAGAGTTTGGAAAAAGCCTACCAAAATTTTTGTCTGATCTCACAGAATTTGCTTGTGAAGGTTTCGGTGAAAAGGAAACAATTACAATTAACATCTGAAAATCACTTATCTTTGTGCTTGCCCAAACTATGCGGATTTCTGTCTGAAGCTCTGGAAACTAAATGTTTTTTAAATAATGCATTTGCTGAAAATGGATTAGGATAAAAGCTTTCATTTCCCCTTTGTGTTTCGATTGATCAGATTCCCAACTGTTGGAAGATTTCAAAATTAGTTTCAGACATGGGCTGGACCAGCCCTTTTCCCTTCCTCTAGGGCAACCGAAGCAAGAGCAGAACTCTGCCATCCCTCCTTTAGCCTCAGGGAGAGTTCAATTACAGAGTCTGCAGGAAACGGGGGCAAAAATCAAAATCAAAAACAAAAGCAGGTAGAAATGGAAAAGAATTTAATTCTAAGAAGATTTCAGTTACTAATACTGAGCTTGGTAGAAAATTCTAACAAAGAGATAGTTTATAAATGAAAGCGTTAAAGTAGGTAGTTAGGCAGACATTTGCAAGACAGGAGATGGCCCCCCTACCCCCGCAGGAATGTCAGGCAAGCAGCAAGAGATGGTCAGCTGGTTGTTAAACTAACCCTCTGAAATGATCACTGGTCACAGCCAGCTCCAGTTGAAAACACTTTCCCCATAGATAGAAAAGACCTCAAGCTGGTGATCAGCAGCTTCTTAATATCTCAAGAATTGAGCAAGGAGACCCATGTTTGCTCACTAAGAGACAAAATTGCGGATGTATGACCTTCCTCTGGGGACGTTCCACCGGTAAAGAAAAATCACCCCGGGAAAACATACATACAACCTCAGTAAATGCACTATGCATGCAGTCTCCAACCGAATGCTGACTGACACTGGGCCGGTGGCAGTTGAGTGACAGCTCACCTGAAGGGAAGAATGACAGGAGGAGAAAATGTACAAAACCCCAAGCCAAGGGCTGAATGGGCGCTTGGAACTCTCAAGTCACCTGCATGGCCCTCTCCCAAGCGTAGTTTGCTTCCTTTTGCTCCTGCTCTAAAACTTTTCTTTACTTTCTTTCTTTTTTTTTATTGAGACAGAGTCTTGCTCTGTCGCCCAGACTGGAGTGCAGTGGTGCGATGTCAGCTCACTGCAACTTCTGCCTCCCAGGTTCAAGCGATTCTCTTGCCTCAGCCTCCTGAGTAGCTGGGACTACAGGTGCACACCAACATGCCCAGGTAATTTTTGTATTTTTAGTCGAGATAGGATTTCACCACGTTGGCCAGGATGGTCTCAATTTCATGACCTCATGATCTGCCCATCTCAGCCTCCCAAAGTGCTGGGATTGCAGACATGAGCCACCGCACCCAACCTTCAAAAACTTTTTTTTTTTTTTTTTGAGACGGAGTTTCCCTCGTTACCCAGGCTGGAGTGCAATGGCGCGATCTCGGCTCACCGCAACCTCCGCCTCCTGGGTTCAGGCAATTCTCCTGCCTCAGCCTCCTGAGTAGCTGGGATTACAGGCATGCGCCACCATGCCCAGCTGATTTTTTGTATTTTTAGTAGAGACGGGGGTTTCACCATGTTGACCAGGATGGTCTCGATCTCTTGACCTCGTGATCCACCCGCCTCGGCCTCCCAAAGTGCTGGGATTACAGGCGTGAGCCACCGCGCCCGGCTCCTTCAAAAACTTTTTAATAAACTCTCACTCCTGCTCCAAAACTTGCCTTGGTCTCTTCCTCTGCCTTAAACCTATTTCTGCCCCTTAGCCGAATTTCCTCCTCTGAGGAGGCAACAATCAAGTTTCTTGCAGACTCATATGGATTTGCCACTGGTCGCAAAAGTAGAGAAAGTGCAGAAAAATGAGAGGTTAAAAATAACATAAGACTTCCAAACCACAGAGTCAGCAGTCATTGAGGGCAGGAGATTTCCTGCTTCAGCCAGAAGGGTCTGTTTTATGTGAGAGTCCCTCATCTTTATGGTTCTGCCATGTGAAGTCACTGCTGTAGGGAGTGACAGATGATGGCGATGGAACGGGAAAGGTTCCATTTTCCCCGTCGCAGGGCGTGCGGCAGGGGAGAGGCTCACTTCTTCAGACCCCCACTGCTCGAACCTCTAGAGGAGCATACAGAGGGGCAGGCAGTGGGGCTCCAACCCCACAGCAATGTCTAGGGCAAATGTTAGCAGTTCCTGAGACCCCAGTGGGAGTGTGGTGCAGAGCGATTTTTTAGCTTGCTGTCTATAGGTGGCTTGTGTTAACCAGCTCAGCTAGACCCTCTACCTTGTTGCAAGGACAGAGGGCTTTCTGTATCCTGGGTTCTTGCTTTGGTGTACCAGAAGAATCAGATCACACGTGGGCTTGGAGAATGAGTCCAAAGTTTTATTGAGTGGAAGTATCTCTCCGCCGAGGAGGGAGCCAGAGGGAGATGGTTTCCCCTGCACCTGGGCCACTTGGTGGCCCTGGCTCTCCTCTGACTGCCCTGGCCAAGCTCTACGTCTTCCCACTGGTGATGGCCTGCCCCGTGCCAGCGTCTGTTGATGTGCTCTTTCACTGGCGTGCCACCTAAACCTCCTGTCACCTTCCAGCTGCTTGTGTCTTCTTCCACTGGTGTGCCCCTCTCAACATTTGGATGCTGTGTGTCTGCCCGCTGAGTCTCAGGATTTTATAGGCCCAGGATGGGGGTGTGGTAGACCAGGGTGGTCTTGGAAAATGCAACATTTGGGCGTGAAAGCAGGTGTGCCTGTCCTCACTTAGGTCTGTGGGGGTGGAGACCTAGCCAGGGACCCAACTTTCTCTACCCAGCACAGCACTTCCCTGCCCCACTCCCGTATCAGTGACACAGCACCCAGGCTCCTGAGCTGGCAGGACTGCTGCTGGCTGGGGCCACATTACATTTATAACTTCCAGCTAAAGCCATGCAGGTCTATCAGGGCACATGGACCTCTAACTCTGTCATTCAATGGAGGTGAATCCAGACTTTTGGACAGGAGATTCCCCTGCGCATTACAACAAGGACCCCCTCACTCCCGTGAGCTACCCTGCAGCTGAGAAAAAGAATATGTAAGCCTCTGTCCTGACAAGAAAGCCTATTCTTAAGAGGCTGTTGAGAGCAGCAACCATGTTTGAAATATTCCCTATTATTTAGTGTATTCACAATAATCATGTTATTTAACTCTTTAAAAATACACACATATTTTGCAAAGGCTATTTAAAAAATAAAATAAAATAATAAATACACACATAGTTGAAGTTCCCCAAACCAAGAGAGAAAAAAAAAAATAAGGCGTGGGCTTTTCTTCAGATATCACACTTGACTGTGTGATGCTTCTGTCTGAATTCTACAGAACTGGGGAGCGAGTGCTGCCTCATGAACTCAGCTCCCAAAAGTAGCTCATCAGTATCTCCTCCCTACCGCTTTTCTATTTTATGCCATTTCAAAGAGCCCAACTGTCATCTGTGCACACCAAAAGGACTCCATAAATGCTGATGGGATTTGTGGACCTCAGCTCCATACTGATAAACAAATAACTACAGCTGTTTGGGGTTATTTGCATTTACGAGGTCATGTGAACATTTTATTTCTTGGGCCAGTACAACTAGAAAGACAAAATGTGGTCTCTGGTGAAAACCAATTGCCCATTAGTTAGAATTTCAGCCCACATTTTGCACTCAGCATTGTGCGAGATTTACAAGATCCATCAGGGATAATTGCTGCCTTTTGGAAATTTGCACTGTGAAAGAAAAAGCATGTGAGTCTAAATAGGGAACATAAGTATGTGAAAAAATTTAAACAGCCCTCTGGCAGCTGTCCATTGTCAGCAGAGAGAAGAGATTGCCCGGTGTTTCCCCAGAGGCCTCACATGGTGGCCCTCCATCCCTTGGCAACTTTGCCGGGCCCAGCCTCAGCCTACAAGCTTGGAAATTTCATTTTGCCCCTGTCTCTTGGAGGCAGACTCGTGTTAAGTAAGCTCAAAGCACTGATATTAAAAAGCTGAACACCAACTTGTTTATTCATTTGTGAAATAATTGAGTAACCAGAATACTCACATTTGTATGACCAGTGGATTTTCTGACTATCGAGGGACTTAGGAGGCTAACCTCAGTTAGCAATAATCATGCCTTGGATAAACCTCACTGGCCACAATACTGCCACTTCACAAAGCTGCCAGCCTGCTCAGGGTGCAGAGGCTGTTGAGGTGGGTAAAATCAGAACAATGGAAGTTGATGAGACAAAGATTTGATGGCAGCTCAAACACGCTGAGCTGCCCTGAGCATCCATCTCCTTTTGGGGACGGCCAAGACCAAAGTGCCCACGGAGGAGTGCCTCATGGAGATGAGCTGAATTTGTGAAGTAGGTTCTACTTATTATGGGGTCTCAAAGGAATATGTAACCAGGTGACTGGCCTCAAGGGGAAATAGCTATTGATGGAATAAAGAGAAATAGTTTTTGTAACCTCCTTCAAATATTGGGCTGAATTCTATTCCTGATGTTGCTGGCTAATACTCGTGTCAATGGCAAACCCCTCACATGTTGATGCCTTAGTTTCTCCATCTAGGAATGAGATCTATGTACTACCTGCCCTCTTCTGCTTGCTCAGGAGTGTAAGATACAAAAAGGAATTGCTTCTACTGTTACAGTAGGTAGCCAGTCAGGCATGGATGGGGCAGGAGAGGGCTCTCCCAACCCACCAGGAAAGTCAGGTGGCCATCAGATGATGGTCCAGCAGTTTTCATACTTGCCTCTCTAAAATGATCATTGGTGGCAGCTGGTGCCAGGAAAAGGCAGTTTCTTAATGTATTAAAAACACCTGAAAATGGTACTCGGCAGCTTCCACTAAGATTTCAGGAATTGAGGCTGTGTCATGCATGTGTCCTTAACCTTGGCAAAATAAATTTCCAAATTGATTGAGGTCTGTCTCAGACACTTTTTGGTTTATACTCCTTACTTGTACCAAGTAAAAATTATCCTACAGGGCCAGGTGCAGTGGCTCACGTCTTATCCCAGCACTTTTGGAGGCCAAGGTGAGAGAATCACCTGAGCCTGGGGGGTCGAGGCTGCAGTGAACCATTTCTCACCACTGCACACTAGCCTGGGTGACAAAATGAGGCCTCCTTACAAACAAACAAACAAAGTATTGATTTTAAAAAACCCTACATTCTCTTGGGGAGGCATTTGTGGCTTGCCAGGCAGATGAACCCAGGGTATTTTTTGAGTAACAGAGGAAGTGAATCAAGAGGCTACAGAGCAATAAAGCAGGTTAGGGCTTGGATTCGTGGCCAGACAGAATGCAAAGGTTTTGTTCTCCTATTCAACCAGCCTTAGGAGGGGTCTGGAGTCACTGGTCCACTGGCACTCTGGCATTTTGAGGCCTGGGGGAGTCCTGAACGGGGCCAGGCATTGATGATACAGGCAATCTGGTCACAGCACACCTGAGTGGTGGAAACACGGGGGCAGCTGAATGTCTTTGAGGGAAGGTCAGATGCAGAGTGGGTGGGCCAGGACTTGCAGATCATTACTGAATCCTGAACGATGATTAAAAACGATCATAAATCCTTTGCCATTCCTCGTATGAATGGATGGAGGCTCTTCGTCTACCTCTCCATCTGGGCTGGCCCTGTGACCACTGAGACGGACAGAATACAACACGGAAATGCTGCGTGTGTCTTGAGCTGGGGCTTCGAGCGGCATCACAATTTCCCTCTTCCCCTCTTGAAATGCTGTTGCCTCCTAAACAAGGTAGGGAAAATTGTTAGCTGTCAATTATGTCCATTGAGATTATCTCCAGGCTGCCCTCTTTGAGGAAGAGAAAGCACGTGCAGAGAGAAGCCTGTCTCAGCAGAGGCCCTAAACGTGCAGAGGAGCCTGGCTCAAAGCAAGCAGCAAATCGGTAATTGTCACGAAATTCTGAGTTGGTTAAATCTTTGATAACCTAAATATTTGAAATGAGCTTTTCCATTTCTGGCCTAGGGGCTGCCACAAGGTCTGCTACTTCCCCCGCCCTCCATCATGTGTTTTAAATCTCTTAACACAGCCGCCGCTCCAGCTGGGGCTCTGATGGTCTCTCAGCTGCGTCACTGCAGCAGCCTCACAACAGGCTTTTGGCTCCAGTACTGGGGAACAAACTGCAGTTTGCTCCTGCTTCCTGACACTCCTTTGAGAAGACTCCCCTCACCCCCATGTGGGGCAGAGCCCGTTGTGCACTGGAATCTCCCCTAGGCTGACCCTCGGCACCACCTGCCCATGAGGTTAGTGGTCATCTGCCCTCCCCATGCTCTCAGTCTCTTTTGTTAAAAGGGGCATAATCTTTACTGCTCTTGCCCCAGTGCTTGGCACATAGTAAGTGCTTGACACACACTTCTTGGACAAATGAATGGGCTAAGGTGGGCCCTTGCTTCAGGACAGACAGTGATGCCCACATTTTTTTCTGAGATCCCACTTAGCTGGTTGTAGCTGATTTGTGAAATGCAAAGAAGTGAAAATGTGATCTTGTCACATTTTGCTTGTTCTTTGTTAGCGTATTTTTAACAGTGAGAGTTGTCATATACAAATGGAGCAGGGCAGGGTGCAGTGGCTCAAGCCTGTAATTCCAGCACTTGGGAGATGGGAAGATTGCTGGAGCCCAGGAGTTTGAGACCAGCGTGAGCAACGTAGTGATACCCCCATCTCTACAAAAAATTTTAAAAATTTGCTGGGTGTGGTAGGGTGCACCTGTGCTCCCAGGGATGTGAGAGGCTGAGTCAGGAGGAGCCCTTGAACCCTGGAGTTCAAGGCTGTAGTGAGCTATGATCACTCCACTGCACTCCAGCCTGGGTAAGAGAGTGAGAATCTGTCTCAAAAAAAAAAAAAAAAAAAAAACAAGCAGGCATTTTGGGAGGAAGTCTTTTTGGCTCTTTTGGGGTCAGCCCTGAACCTCTCTGGATGTTCACTTTTGCAGCCTGACGTGCTGGTGCGTTTGCACACAGTGCCCTGGCTGCCTGGGACCCTCAGCTGTGTTAGAACAGTGTGTGCCAGACAACTTCATGTGAGAGCTGGATGGTCTCCATCAGCAGAAACAGGAGAGTTGTCTCCGCTTAAATGCCAGGTGAAAATGGAGAGAAAAGTTTATCTGCAGACCACACAGCACTCTAAGAGGAAAGTGCAGGATGAGAGACCTGGCTTCTATCACAAAATAAGTTAGTCTATGTGTGCGTGTGGGTGTGTATGGAGTGCCATAAGTTTTGCTGCACTTTTAACATTGTCAACGCCTGTCTACTTTTTCCTTTTCTTCTGCTTCTCCTCCTCATCACCCTCCTTCCCCACTCTCAACCCTGTTTGTATCTCTGCTCAAATTCTATTTCTTCTGATTCCCCTCAGCATGCAATGGACAGAAAGAATAATTTAGTAAAAACAAACAAAAACCAGGCTATAATAATTAATTGGTAAAAATAAACATTTTCAGGCCTTTTTTCATTCTTTGATAACTCCTATGGATTGTGGAGGCTGTTTTCGTCAAATACTTTATGCTTGTAATAACTTTTGTCTACCTTCTGGGATTTCCCAGGGGCTCATTGCTAACTTTGGCGAGATTCACCACGGAGTAGTTTTCTTCATTTTGGCATTTGTTTTCAGATATTTCTCTGTGTGCCTTTGGCAATGTTTTCATCTTTTTTTTCCACCCTCTCTAGTCTTACCAGTTTTCATGAGTTTTAATGTTGTTTTTGGAGCAAGGTAAAAAATAAATTGGTTGAAAATGCGTGTTTTCTGCCATGAGTTGAAGCAACGGTAACTCGTTTGGACCTTAAGTGGTTTTGTGACAATCCAGTGAATTAGTCTGCTTTCAATCTAGTTTTGCCATTTAAAAATTCACTTTAGCTCTCAACTTTATCTTTTAAACAATGAGATATCAAACTAAGGGGGGCATTTTGTAAGCTAATTCGTGCCCTCCTACCATCCTGCCCTCCTGTTGGAAGCTGCATACCTCCTCTGCAGAAAGTTTCCCACACCCTCAGGGACAAATGGGCTCTCCCCGGTGGCCACCACTCTGGCCTGGAATTAAGGACACTTTATTGCACTTACTTGTTTGTCAGTCTCCACCTTCTAAACTGTCTATCTTTAATTTAGAAACTCTTTTCTTGGTCCTCACACATAGCTGATGTTCAATAAATATAGGTTGAGTGAATGAAATGAACCTCTGTGAAGTTATACCCGCCTTCTGTATATAATAATGTTTCATTATTGTAGCATGTGCATTTTGTGCCAGAGCCTTTTGAGATGTATCTTCCCAGCAGTGCTAGTAGGAAGACATCATTATCATCATCTTCGTTTTATAGATAAGGGAAATGAGGCTCAGAGAAAGCAACTCAGAGTCATGCAATGAGCAAGTAGCAGAGCTGGGATGGGAACCCAGATCTCTCTGGCTTTGAAATTCTTCCAACTAATTTTAAAAGTAATTAATTAACTAATTAATTAAGTTTAAATATTTATTGAGGTATAATAGATAAATAAAATTGCATATATCTATGGTGTACAACATGAGGTTTGGATATATGCATACATTGTGAAAAATGATCACTACAAGCAAGCTAATTAACATATTCATCCCTCACATAGTTCCCTTTTTTTTTGAGATGGAGTCTCTCTCTGTTGCCCAGGCTGGAGTGCAGTGGCCTGATCTCGGCTCAGTGCAACCTCTGCCTCCCAGGTTCAAGCGATTCTCCTGCCTTAGCCCCCCAAGTAGATGGGACTATAGACAGGTGCCACCATGCCTGGCTAATTTTTTGTATTTTTAGTAGACACGGGGTTTCACTGTGTTAACCAGGATGGTCTCGATCTCCTGATCTCGTGATCTGCCTACCTCAGCCTCCCAAAGTGCTGGATTACAGGCATGAGCCACTGCACCTGGCCCGTTGCCATTTTTTATGTGTGTGTGAAGGGGTGAGGACACTTAAGATCTACTCTTTTAGCAAATTTTGAGTATACAATACAGTATTATTAACTAACTACAGTCACCATACTGTATATTAGATGTCCAAAATGTATTTTCCTGAGTAACTAAAACTCTGAACCCTTTGAGTAATGTCTCCCTAATCACACCTCTCCCCTGCACCCCTCTGGCAATTACCTCTGGCAATTACCATTCTATTCTCTGCTTCTATGAGTTCTACTCTTTTAGATTCTCTATGTAAGTGAGATCATGCAGTATCTGTCTTTCTGTGCCTGGCTTATTTCACTTAACATTCTGTCCTTGAGGTTCACCCACGTTGTCACAAATGACAGGATTTCTTCTTCTGTAAGTCTGAATAGCATTACACTCTATGTCTAGACCACATTTTCTTTATACATTTTATCCATTGATGGACACTTAGATTGATTCCATATCTTGGCTATTGTGGATAATGCTTCAGTGAGTTGTTCTAATTATTATGCTTGTTTAATCCTTTGAGGCAAACAAGAGTATATCAGAAATATGTTCCCTGCAAACAACTGTTTTTGTCCTTTTATTTGTGTTTCCTGAGCAGTGGATTAATGAAAAGAAGGCTGGGTTGGATAAAAACTGGGGTCTTTGCCCTGATTGTTATACTAACCAGCTGCTGGGTGACCTTTGCGCAGTGACTTTACCTCTCTGAGCTCAGCTTTTTTTTCCTGTAAAGTTTGGATAATGACACTACATATCTCATGGTTTTTGTAAACATAGTTTAAAATTAGACAATATACTATAAAATTATGCTTTTAAAGTAGAAGTAAAATTAAGCTTTGTCTAAATATTTTCTCTCGGTACTTAGCAGAGTTTATTTTGTAAATGCTGGTCTGGCATAGCTGTGTGAAAGGAACAGAAGAGTTTAGATCTGTGTCTGGCCCAATACTATAAAGAGAAATAAATAATGCTGGTACGGTGCTTGACAGGTGTTCAAAAAATGAAAATTTATATATTTAAAAAAATTTGAACTGCAGTAAAGGTATATATAGGAGCTTTAATTTCTCAAGGACATTAGCAAAATGTAGTCTACACTTTAATATGAGAGATGATCCTTTAAGAGATCACGGAGTCCAGGACCTTTGCAAGATGGACTAGACTCAAGCCCTGGTCTCAATGTCAGGGAGATAGTGGACAGGGAAGGCCTGAACTGTGTCCAGTGACAGGAAGAGAAAACAAGGCCCCAGGTATAAAACAACCTTGAGTAAAGAAAACATCAGCGTGGCATGGTAACCGTGCATTTTACGGTCTGTGTGCTGGTGCTCTGACATCTGGGGGCCTTGCTGGCCGTGGGGAGACTGCCGTCCCGGGGTTTGCTGATTTCTAGAGAATGTCAATTATTTTCCCATAAGCATGCTTTTCATATATAAATCAACCAAACCAGAGCCCATACCTCTAGCCACCTTTTTCCTCATGGGTTCTCATACTTTGGGACACCTTCTACCTGTTCTAATCTCCCCAGATATCTAGGTTCAGCTGCTACAGCCCAGAGCCCTCTGGAATTATTCAAACCAGCCAATCCTAAGCCTGTGTGCCCTGTTTTACCTGTTCCTGCAGAAGCTGCAATAAAGGCTCTTGTTCACAGTTCGCTGCCCCCTCTACCCCTGACCAACCCTGGTACTTCCCCAGGTAGCTCCCTATGGCATCGGCACAACCCCTCCTCCTAGGGACCGTAACAAATTCTCTTTCCAACAGTAGTTCTCTTCTGATCTGTTGGCCTTACTCTACTTCAAATTTTTAATTAAGACACTATATTCTAAAACACACTGATGGCCCAGGCTGAAGACAAGGGCTTCAGCAATCATGGAAAGGGTTGGTTGGTTTGTGTACAGAATAGCACTTGGGAGGTGTTAATGATCTTCTGGAACTTGCCCCTGGGCTCAGAGTTATGTTTCTGTGACGACATGTAGACATGTGAACTAAGAGAGCACAACTTGGTGCCCTGTTGTGCTATTTCATAGCCTCCTGCAGGAACGTGGACCAGCAAAGCTGTGCTCAGAGCAGGTAAGTATGGATCTCGTGGCTCAGGGCCAGCATTCGTCAGCAACACTGTGTGGTGATATGGGGCCACAAATGACCCCAAAGTTACCACTTCTCCCCCCGCTTGGGATTTCAGTGGACCAACTTTGCTTAGATCAAATCTTCAGGGTGCTTGGGCAATTTGAGGGAAGAGGGGAGAAAGACTCAAGAGAAGAATATTAGATTTCCTTTTATTTTTATTTATTTATTTATTTATTTTAAATAAAGATGGGGTTTCACCATGTTGGTCAGGCTGGTCTTGAACTCCTGACCTCAGGTGATCCGCCCACCTTGGCCTCCAAAGTGCTTGGATTACAGGCGTGAGCCACTACGCCCAGCCGAGATTTCCTTTTAATAAAGCATGTTTGCTTAAGCAGTTAACTAGCAAGAAGAGGAGTCATGACCATAATAATACAGATCCCATTGTCGTTACTCAGTCACTAGGGCTGGAATATGGTTATTGTCATGGAGGTGAGAAGGAGGGAGAAGCCTCAGGGAAACCTGAGAAGTAGAGAGAGGCATGGAGGCTAAAAGATGGGGCAGGAAGGAGGCCATCTGCAGCAGCACTCCTCTCTACCCAGATCTCCATCTGTACCTCCTCTCTCCTCAGATTACAGACTTTGCAGCCCAGAAGCTGATTCTTGGCACATGCAGCCCAGAGCTCTGCCCCTGAGACTTGCTGCTAGGTCTGTTCTGCTTGGGGCTCCTGAGGCTCCCAGACTGATGAACCTGGTCATGTCTCACAGTGTAGAGAGACACTCCAGAGTGATAAAATTCCAGAAAGGCTAGCATTTGCCCCACTGGCCCAGCATTGCAATATCACTGTGCTGAATACTGTGTGTGAATAGTATTGAGATGCTTCTTTCTACTCAAACATTACAAACATGCCGTTTCTTTCTCTAAGTAATTGCAAGCCTTCTGCTGTAATTTGTAGTGGAGGTCCCCACAGATGATTCATCTTTGTTTTCTTTTTGATTTTTATTTATTTTTGATTGACTAGGGGCGGATAATAGACAATGTTTTAAGAATAATGAATTCAGAGAGAATGTGGAAACCGCAGGGCCTGGAACAGGTCTCTCATCTTTTTATTGGAATTTTTAGACTCAGTGTACAGAGGCAGGGTCATCTCATCAAAAATAAGGTGATATAAATAAAGCAGGAATCATGACCCCAAACTTCCAGTGGCTCATTCCAGTAATTAAGGAAATGGTTAGATAGATTCTGAGATGGAAGACAAACATGAGAAAAATGCTTTGTTATTCTAGGTGTTAGGATCCTCCAGAGAGATAGAACAAATAGGAGATGGGTATAGAAATAGATTAGATATGAATGTAGATATAGATAGAGAGATGAGAGAGGATTTATTAGGGGAAATGGCTCAAATGATTACGGAGGCTGAGAAGTCCCAGGATGGGCTGTCTGCAAGCTGGAGACTTGGGAATTCTGGTAGTGTGGCCCAAGGCAAGTCCAAAGGCGTCAGAGCCAGGAGGTAATGGAGTAACTCTCAGGTCAAGGCCAAAGGCGTGAGAAGCCAGGGGTCATTGTGTAAGTCGTGGAGTCCAAAGGCCAGGGAGCCTGAAGTTGTCCAAGGACGGGAGAGGAACAGCATATCCCAACTCCAGTAGATAGACCAACCCATTTGCTCCTTCTGTTTTTGTTCTCTGCAGGTCCCCAGCAGACTAGATGGTGCCTGCCCACATTGAGGGTGGATCTTCCCCACTTAGTCCTGTCAGACGCACATGCCAATCTCCTTTGGAAACACCCTCACAGACACACTCAGGAAAAAAAAATGCTTTACAGTTCTAGATATTCCTTATTCCAGTCAAGCTAACATCAGAATTAATCATCACACTCCCTAATTTTTGTTTTCCTAATTGTTTCATGCATGTAAATAGCTCTAGGGGAGTCCATTAAAGTCATGAAATCTCTTCCCTCCCAGAACTGGGTGGCATAACAAGGGATGGAGATGGGTGTCACAATGCAGATGAAATACAGACCCATGTAAATACAGACCTGTAGTCTGCCACTGCTGCAGAGGCTCCTCCACGTGGTGGGATGTAGGATGCATGTGCACACTGAAATAGGGAAACCCTGAACCAAAGCAGGAAACAAATCTGGGCCACCATGTCCTCTGCGTGATAAAGATCCTGAGCTCCGCTGGCCCCCATCCCAAATATAAAAGGCTTCCTGCTTTGGCTGCCATTCAGGGACAAATTTGTGAAGACTTCCTCACAGCTCTTCATCCCAAGGCAAATCCAAGGACACCCTCTCCTCTGATTCCCCTTTTAATTGGTGGAGGCTAGGGGGTGGATCTAAAGCAGGAGGGACCTCAAATCTGATAACAATCAGACTTAAATAACTTTCAGGTCTTAATGGAGCTTCCAGAAAGCTGAGCTGGGCCTTGAGATCTTCATTTATAAAATGAAGGGTTTGCACCAGGCAGTCCCTTCCAGCGCAGATTCTGCAAACATGATTCCCTTTACCTATTTATTTCTAAAGTAGTATATGGGCCAGCATGATGGCTCACACCTGTAATCCCAGCACTTTGGGAGACCAAGTCAGGAGGATCATTCAAGGTCAGGATTTCGAGACCAGCCTGGCAAACATGGTAAAAACCCATCTCTACTAAAAAATGGAAAAACTAATCAGGCATGGTGGCATGCGCCTGTAGTCACAGCTACTCAGGAGGCTGAGGCAGGAGAATCACTTGAACCCAGGAGGCAGAGGTTGCAGTGAGCTGAGATCACACCACTGCACTCCAGCTCGGGTAGCAGAGCGAGACTCCATCTCAAAATAAAATAAAAATAATGTATGTGCCTTAAAAAGCCTCGAATAATACAGTGTATATAAAATCCCTTTATGTGTTTTGAACTGTGGCAATGCAAATATGAAGAATGAGTAGGGCTTATTCGACTGTCTATTTGGCTATGTCTCCATTTGACCGGGACAGTTTCCATTTGCACCTATTGTCTGTATGTCATTGCTAATAACACTGCTTTTATTCTCAAAATTTACCTGTTGAATGATTATTTGCATGGACCACACAAGCATGGATGGCCCTGGGTGCGGGGCCATGCCATGGCTGGCTAGTGAAAGTAGCTTCCCATAACTATAGAAGACATGGGCAGAGCTTCAGTTAAACTAAGATAAAGAGACTGAATAAGCAGATTGCTATGATGTGTCAAACCCACCAAGGCCTAGAATCCTATGTGATGTCCCCAGAACCCTATGTAAAAAAGAGGGGATTCTGAGAAGAGTGAATGCCCAGTTATAACCCTAGGGTAAGGGGGAGAAGGAGGGGCATCTGGGGAGTCAGTGGCCCTTCTAAGACTTGTAGAGATCAAACCAAGGTAACTCTCTATGGGATAAAAAAAAAAGTGGCAGAGAAATTCTCTCTGTCTCTCTCTGACACACACACACACACACACACACACACACACACACACACACCCCATTTCTTGACCCTACCTCCCTCTCCAGTTTTCATTTTATTCCATGCTCTCCCTCATCACTTGGCTTTGTTGAAAAATAACTCTGGCCCTATTGTTTCCACCTCTTTTACTTTGGTCAAGCTCCCATGCCCACTCCTCACTCTCGCCAAGATCATTAATGAAGCATTTCAGGTCCCTGTTGGTTGACCTGCCTTCTTGCAGTGTGGGGTGCCGACTGCTGTCTTTTTGAAGTCTTTCTTTTCCAACCTCTCTAGTGCCCCTTATCAGGCTTCTTTACTCAATGCCTGGAGTTTGGGTTCCCCAGTGTTCTGCTCCCATCCCATTCAACACTTCTTGCAGCGCTTGTCCACACTAATTCAACTATTACCTGCAAACTGGTGAGTTTAAATCCTGATCTCCAGACATGTCTCATGAGTTCCATGCTTATATACCTGACTACCTTCGAGACACATTCCTATGGTTTTTCCCCATGCACCCCAAACGTCACACACTTAAACCTGAGATCATCAACTGCCTTCACCGTGTCCCAAGCCTATCCAGACTCTTGCATTCCTAATCTTGTGGAATCTCTCTGCCATCTACCCCATTCCCAAGGCCGGTCTATATAAATAATCATTTTTATTTTCCTTTTATTCCTTACATCCAAGGAGTCAACAGATGCAGTCAATTGTAAGCTTTTGACCTATATTATGCTTCTGTCATCTTCTCATGCCCACTTGCCTTCTTCAGGCTTCTGTTACTTCCCGCCTGAAACACCACATGGGCAACTTCATTGATCTCCCTGCCTCTAGCTGTGTTCCCTTTCAGTCCAACCCTGTATACTCTGACATCAGAGCTATCTTTTGAAGTCCCAAATCTGATCACTGTTGCCACTTTATTGGAGTTTCTTCCATTGTAGCTCTGTTTTCCTTGGGGTCCTGGGATGCTATTGGAGAAGGCATGAATCAGACCAATAGCTGTAGGAGAAATGGCACATAAAAGCCAAGGTCTTATCATAAGCTGGGGACATTCTTTCGTTTTTGTTTTTTTTTTCCTGCACGCTGTTTGGATTCACCCCATTAGGCTAAGAAAACGCCAAGATTCTTTTACAATTGGGAAAAGGTCCTAAGAAGGAGACCCTGGGGTTCCAGTTAATTTGACTGTGTGGTGGCCCAAGGAGCTAGTTTGAAAGGGAGGTGACCTCATTTATTTCCCTAAGCTAATGAAGAGAGTCTACTAGTTACATGTGACTAAGGAACTGTAACAGTGACTCACCTGGAGAGTGGAGACAAGAGACGACCTGGCACATGGAGGTTGGACTCTAGTCTTCAGGGTTGGGATGGTCCTCTCATACTGCATTCCAGTGTTTCCCTCTAAAAATATGGATGCCATCACATCTCTGCTAAATATGCTTCAAAGCTTCCTTCTGGATTAAAGCAAAATTCCTGAGACTAGCACATGACATTGTACCTGCTCTGGCCTCTGCCTTCCTTGCTAGTCTGCCAGCTGTATCAGGCTTATTCCTTCAATTATGACAAATCATTTCCAAAAGTGCCACACTTTGGTCTTGCTCCACGTTTTCTCTGCTGGGAACCTCTTTCTTCTCTCAGGGCTTCTGTGCCTCTTATTCCTTCTTTGCTAATTGGAGGTAATCTGTTTATCGACATCAAATCTCATGTTGACATTTGATCTCCAATATGGTGGCCTTGGGAAGTGGAGCGTAGTGGGTGGTTGTTTAGGTCATGGAGGGTGGGGGTGAATCCCTCATGAATGGGAGGCTGAGATTGGAAGATCAGTTGAGCCCAGGAGTTCAGGACCAGCCTGGGCAACATGGGGAAACTCCCATCTCTAAAAAAAATTAAAACAATTAGCTGGGCATGGTGGTACTTGCCCATAGTCCTAGCACTCAGGAGGCTGAGGCAGGAAGATCTCTTGAGCCCAGAAGTTCCAGGCTATATGGAGCCATGATTATGCCACTGCATGCCAGCCAGGGTGATTGAGTGAGATTCCATCTCTTAAAAAAAAAAAAAAAAGTCATGGAAGCTATGCAAGACAATGTCAAGATTAAGAAATTGTATTTTGCCACCTAAAATTAATTATCTCCTTCAATAGGAATATTTACATTGTAGCCCAGTGTATGGCTAGATTTTCTTTCCCAGTGTCCTTTGCAATTAGGTATGTCATGTGACTGGTTTTCAATGGGTTGTGCACAGAAGATATATAACATTTCTGCACCAAGGATTTTAAGCAGTGGGTACAATTCATCCTTTATTACTCTTCTGTTTTTTCCCAGCTAGATGCAGAAACTGCCAAGACCCTAGGGGATGGTGAAATGACAAGACTGTAGGAGCTATCTGCAAACCAGAACACGTGTCTTGAGCTGTTGCGGGAGCAAGAGAGAAGCATCTGCTGTATTAGCAGCATGGTTCATTACGTAGCCTATTAGTTAAAGCATCTTGGTCTACTCTATCTAGATAAGGCAGAAAGCTATCTAAAGTTGTGGTTGATGACAAAATGGTGTAAAATGGTAGTAAGAATTGATTGGCAGGGGTGAGACTGATGGAGGATATGGCGATAGTTTGAGTGAGATGGCTGAATCCATAAGACTGATTAAGTGACTCCATGCAGAGGTTGAAGGAGATGGAAAAGGTGATGTTGACTCTAAGGTTGTGCATAGGTGATTGGTGATATCATTCAGGAAGAAAGGGAGTCTATCAAGAAGGGTGGAAGACAAGGAACAGGAGCAGTCAGGGAGTGGGAAAAGGGCAGCCGTGATGTGGTTGAGGTTGAGGTGTCCAGTGGAAAATCTGTGTGGAAAACTCTGCTTTGCAGGTGAACATTTATGTGTGGAGGTCAGGACAATGGTGTTTGAGCTGAAACCCAGGTATTGATGAGGTAATGACATATAGATGCTAGCGGGAACAATAAGAGCATCAGGGAAGGCCATGTGGGCCAGAAGCAGGCCGACAGCTGACTATGAAGGAAAATCAACATTATAAGAGGGGAAAGCCTTAAAATACCTAGACATAAGTCTGGAAAGGCTCATGTGACAAAAGACCCACAAAATTTACATAAATTTGAGACATCCAAATCTTAAATAAATGGAGACATTTATCATGTTTGTAAACCGGGGTATCAAGATTGCAAAGAGATCAATTCTCCCAAATTAATTTATAAAATCAATACAAACGTAATACAAATTATAATGAGACTTTTTCATGGAATTTGGTGAAGTCATTCTAAAATCCATATGAAATAGTAAGTATGTCAGAGAGGCCAAGACAATTTTCAAAACAAAATATCCAGAGTGTGCATGTGTGAGGACTGTGTGTGGGGAAGGGATGGGGAACCACAGCCCACTGGGTGTGAAGATGTGACAAAGCCAGGGTGACTAGGAGGGTGTCACAGTGGGGGCCTAGACAGATGGGCACAGGGCACAGAAATACATCAATACATCTAAGGAAATTTAGCATGAGGAAAATGTTTTATTTTTATAAACAATTTACATACAATCACTGCCTTCAACCATTCACACAAAACCAAATTGCAGATGACATAAAGACCTATAAAATAAATAAATACATACAATAAATAAATACATAAAATAAATATGTAAATAAATAAAGTTTATGAAAGCATTGTAAGAAAAAAAATCAGGAAATATATATGAATAACCTTAGCTGGAGGAAGTTCTGTTAGACAGGACACAAATGTAAGTTAGAAAGGAAAGCCATATTATTTTGAGTACAACAAAAAAATCTTCATGGCAAAATATATGGTAGTTAAAACACTATATATATTGTATATAGTAGTTAAATATACAGTAGTTAAAACACTATATATGGACAGGGAGAAACATTTGTAAAATCCAGAGTGAAGAATACATTCCTAGATGAAGGCTGCATTAAAAATGCCTAAAAATAAGAAGGAAAATGCAAGTAGCAAAAAAGATAAACAAACAAAGGGCAGGACAGATAATTCAGAGAAGCAGGATTACAAATGGCTTAAAAGCAAATGAAAACGAGCTCCACAATGGGCACCCAGAGAAATGCAAATGAAGACCATGGGATGCTATTTTACAGCCATCAGAATTGCAAATATTAACAAATTTTATGATATCTCACATTGGCAAGTAGGTGGATAAATGAGTATAGTCACAAATTGTAGTCTAAATTTGTATATCCAACTGAAAACCATTTTGGAATATCTATTAAAATGTACATACCCACCCTAGAGAAACACAAATGTGCACAAAAAGTATACACCCACAGAGAGCTCAGCGCAGCTTTATTTATGATCGCAAAATACTGTAAATGTCTTACATGTTCGTCATATGAGACTTTTTAAACTGGCAGTGGGACATAGATGCCATGCAGCAGGTAAGAACAAAAAAAAAAGTAACTTGGTTTATATTAACTGGCGTTAAACACTCTTTAAGGAAAAATTATTATCTAGAAAAAAATGTACAGTATAATTCCACTTAGAAAAAAACAGGACCCAAAGCACTATATATTCCTATAGAAATATGCATTTCCTCTATGTATGTGAAGACAGCAGAAATATCTGAAAGGAAACAAAGAAAGCATTTCTACTTAAAAGGGGAGGCTGAGGCATGTGATGTTATTTAGAGTTTACCTGAGCCTAAGAGAGGATGGCTGCTAATCAACCTTGGATATGAGCTCCCTTTTGCCTTTGTGACAAGCAGGTTTTTAAAGGCAAAAAGGAATTTCTCCTAATGCTAATACCTAATGTAGATGATGTGGTGATGGATGCAGCAAACCACCATGGCACATGTATACCTATGTAACAAACCTGCACGTTCTGCACATGTTCCCCAGAACTTAAAGTATAATAATAATAATAATAAAAATAAAGGCAAAAAGGAGAGACAGAGAATGGGGTAATACAAAGTTGTTTGTCAGAAATTTTAATTGGTTTCCAGAAATAGCACTGATTAGTGATACACTGCTGAGTTATAGGGTGTGGGTTATAGCGTCCAATGCAGCATTATTAGGCTGACTTATAGTAATTGTGACAAAAGCAAGCAGTTTCAACAGACGAATACATAGCTCTAAGGGCAGAGTGGGACACAATTGCTGTCTCATTTTAATGTCTCTCTGGGCCTAATATTTTGTTTTAATTGTATAAGTTTAAGGAGTACAAGTGCAGTTTTGTTACATGTATATATTGTACAGTGGTGAAGTCTGGACTTTTAGCGTAGCCATCACCTGAATAGTGTCCATTACCCTCATTGAGTAATTTCCCATCCCTCACCCACTCTCCCACTCTTCTGAGACTCTAATATTCCACGCTCTACATTGATGTGGACACATTATTTCTTAATAGGTCCCACCTATAAGTGAGAACATGTGTTGTTTGGCTTTCTGTCTGTAAGCTGTTTCACTTAAAAATAAATGGCCTTGGCTGGGCGCAGTGGCCCATGCTTGTAATCTCAGCACTTTGGGAGGCCACGGTGGGCAGATCACCTGAGGTCAGGAGTTCGAGACCAGCTTGGCCAACATGGTGAAACCCCATCTCTACTAAAAATACAAAAATTAGCCAGGCATGATGGCAGATGCCTGTAATCTCAGCTGCTGGGTGGCTGAGGCAGAGAATCACCTGAACCCACGAAATGGAGGTTGCAGTCAGCCAAGATTGCACCACTGCACTCCAGCCTGGTCAACAGAGTGAGACTCCATCTCAAATAAATAAATAAATAAATAAATAAATGTCCTCCAGTTCCATCCATATTGTTGAAAAAAGAAAGCTACATGACTTTATTCTTTTTTTAATTGCTGAATCGTATTTCATTGTGTATATATACCACATTTTCTTTATTCAACCATTTGTTGAGGACACAGTTTGATTCTATATCATTGCTGGGCCTGACCATTTAAAAGAATTCACATTCCTCAAATGAAAATTATTTTTTCAGCAGATACCAGTGGTTGTCTCTGGAGATGAACCTGGGCAATTGAAATGGCTTGTTAATGAGAACTTCACCCTTATCAGCAATGTTTAACTTGTCCACTTACAGAAATATATTAATTGTATAATTTTAAATTCATCATTTAACATGTGGGTGGAGAAAAGGCAGCTTGTGAAGGAGGCGGAGCAGCAGACTGGGGTGAGTGGGAGGACCAGTGCTAATGTAGAGCTTCAAGAAAGAGAAGGGAGCCAGCAAGTGCTGCTAGCAGGAAGGGCTGGGCGAGGGGACTCACAGTGATCCTCGGTGCTGCCAGCTGTGTGCTCACTGGAGACTTTAGCAGGAATTACTTCCATGGAATATAGAGAATGTAAACCAAAAATCAAGTCCTAAGTCCCCCCAATCAAATGAAAAATTTGGGCCAAGGGTATCCCAGAGAAACCCGGGAAAATTCATTGAATTCCCTTGGGTCATGACAGGAAGGGAGGCTGAACATGCCTTGTTATACCCCTGCTTTTTGGAGTTTAGACACAGTGGACCAGCACTAACATTAAAACAGAGATCATAGGACAGGCAAAACAGACTCTTTGTGGCAATAAGATGCATAATCCCAACCCGGTTCTGGCATGGAATCACATGACAGCAGACCCCAAAAAAAGATCAAGGTAGTTTACCCTAAAAGATATTTCTTTGACACATTTTTAGTTATCTTTTGTGGGGAAAATTTTGCATCTGTAGGGAATCTTCATTAATGCAACCAGGCCCTTCCCTGATCTAGGAGAGATTAACTGAAAGTCTTATACCTTTCAGTGTCTGAAAAGAGACAGTTATCTATTCTCTCTGAAGGTTGCTACCTATGAGGCTTCATCTATGTAACAAAAACCTTAGCCTCCACAATCCCTCTTATCTCAATTCAAGCATTTCTTTCTACTGACTTCAAATCTTTAGATAAATCCTCTTTCAACCAATTGCCAATCAGAAAAATCTCTGAATCCACCTGTGACCTATAAGCCCCCACTTCAAGATGTTCTACCTCTTTACATGTATTGATTTGATTTGTGATTTTACCCACAATTTGTGTCTCTGTAAAATGTGTAAAACCAAACTGTATTCTCACTGTGAGAGGCATTTGAACCAGAGCAACTCTATCTTGAATAGGAATTGGGTAAAATGAGTCTGAGACCTACCGGGCTGCCTTCCTAGATGGTTAAGGCATTCTAAGTCACAGAATGACTTATGAGGTCAGCATAAGATTCGGGTCATAAAGACCTTGCTGATAAAACAGTTTGCAGCAAATAAGCTGGCTAAAACCCACCAAAACCAAGATGGTAAGGAGTGTAACCTCTGGTCATTCTCACTGCTGCACTCCCAATGGCACCATGACAGTTACAAATGCCATGACAACATCAGGAAGTTGCCGTATATAGTCTAAAAAAGGGAAGCATGAATAATTTGCCCCTTCTTTAGTATAATCAAGAAATAACCATCAAAATGGGCAACAGGCAGCCCTTGGGGCTGCTCTGTCTATGGAGTAGCCATTCTTTCATTCCTTTTCTTTTTTTTCTTTGTTTTTGAGACGGAGTCTTGCTCTGTTGCCAGGCTGGAGTGCAGTGGCGCGATCTTGGCTCACTGCAACATCCGACTCCCTGGTTCAAGCTATTCTCCTACCTCAGCCTCCCAAGTAGCTGGGATTACAGGCAAGAGCCACCACACGCAACTAATTTTTGTATTTTTAGTAGAGATGGGGTTTCACCATTTTGGACAGGATGGTCTCAATCTCCTGACCTTGTGATTCACTCACCTCAGCCTCCCAAAGTGCTGGGATTACCACTGTAAGCTACCGCGCCCAGCCTCTTTTATTCCTTTACTTTTCTAATGAAGTTGCTTTCACTTTACTCATGAGACTTGCTCTGAATTTGTTCTTGCACGAGATCCAAGAACCTTCTCTTGGGGTCTGGATCCAGACCACTTTCCTGTAAATTGACCACCTCAGACACACTTCCTTAGAACCTCTTGAGACCATTCCCTGGGCCACGGTCTGTCACATTGCCCCAGAATAAATCTCTTCAAACTATTTTAGAGAGTTTGGTTTTTCTGTTAATATAACATAAGTCACAATGGAGGGAGTTGAGGAGAGAAAAGTGAATTAAGGAAGTAGAGACAGCAAGTAAAGACTACATTTCTCAAACTTTCACTGTGCCGGGTGGGAGGGAGCAGTTGGAGAAGAGGCTGTTTTGCAAAGGTGTTGAAAGTTAAATGCCCTGAGGAGAAGGAGCCAGTGAAGAAGTGGAAAGAGGGTGTTAACTGGTAAAATAACTTCCTGCATGAACCCTGTGTGGTTGGCGAGACTGACAAGGAAGGGCAGCCTCCTCTGACAGAGCAAAGAAAGGAAGGACAGGGAGGCCAAGGCGGGCAGATCATGAGGTCAGGAGTTCAAGACCAGCCTGGCCAACATGGTGAAACCCCATCTCTACTAAAAATACAAAAATTAGCTAGATGTGGTGGTGTGTGCCTATAATCCCAGCTACTCTGGAGGCTGAGGCAGGAGAATTGCTTGAACCGGGACCCAGAGGCGGAGGTTGTGGTGAGCCAAGATTGCACCACTGCACTCCAGCCTGGGCTACAGAGTCTCAGGAAAAAAGAAAAAAAAAGAAAGGAAGGACAGGGTCAGTGACTTAGGCTTTTAACTGTACAATGGAGGAGATAGAATTTCAATATTTATATGAAGATTCACTATGAAGACATTGCTTATATTATCATGGGTGAGTGATGACTACTGAGCTGCTGGTACAGGGGTAAAAGAATTTACCAAGACAATTGTAAGTAAAGAAAGGCAGATTTATTAGAGAAAGTATGAATGTATATTGTGAGGAGGCAACGGGCAGACCAGCAGAAGAGGAGCTGACTGCAAGGAAACAAAGGCTTGCAGCGCATTTTATAGGATGGCTCTTGGGGTGCAGAGTGTTATGTGCAGTACTGATAACACCAAGGCTGCAGTGCGCTAACTTGCAACGGTGATATCTGGGTGCAGGAAGATTGTGAGTTATTTGTGCAGGTGGTCTAATGTCCCGAACCATGACGAAAAGTAGGCTTATAGCTTACCTGCTTTTTCTTTCTGCTTTCCCTTGGTCCTACTAGTTTAACTTTTTTCCTAGTTAGGATTCCACATATGAGGAGCTTCAACTGCTTCACTTGTGAATTAGAGGTGATTCAACTTCATCAAGTAATTACTGACTACCCTAACTTTTAGGCAGAATGCTAAATGTTAAAAAGGTGAAGATGCCTAAGATGTTGCTGAAATGTTTTTTGGTTACAAAAGCAAAACATGATCATTGAAGAGCATTTCAAATAATGGAAAGCTACAATGTAAAAAACAAATCATCCAAAATCTCAGTTCTCAAAAATAAACTTGATATTTTTCTTTCTGTATTTTTTATGCACATACATTTTTTCTAATAAGATGACATTATACTTAGAAATTTCGATCCAATTTTCCTCTCCATGTTATTAACTATTTTTGGAAATGCCATTTTAATTTCTGGATGATTATGCATCATATAGATGCATCATAATTGATCGAGGAAGTATGATCTTAATGAAATACATAATTTCTACTTAAATGCAACATGAGGAGCTTATGCTCTAATACTCCACAGAAAATAAGAATTAGAAAATTGAAATAGTGAATTAATCAGCTGGTCAGCCAATAAATATTGGCCCTACACTTTATGCTAATTTGTCTTTACATTTGTCCTATTATTTGTTGACCAAAACAATACTCAAATTCTGCAAAATATATAAAGGGGATTTATTCTGAGCCAATATGAGTGACCATGGTCTGGGGAACAGTCCCAAGAAGTCCTGAGGAAGTGTGCCCAAGGCAGTTGGGCTCTAGTTTGGCTTTACACATTTTAGGGAGACGGGAATTGTAAGTGAAAAATCATAAATCAATACATGGAAGGTATACATTGGTTTGGCCTGAAAAAGAAGTACATTTTGAAGTGGAGGGATACTTCCAGGTCATAGATGAATTCTAAGATTTTCTGGCTGGCAGTTGGTTGAAAGAGTTAGGCTTTATCTAAAGACCTGAAGTCAGTAAAAAGAAATCCTTGAATTAAGATAAGGGAGGCTGTGGCCAAGGTTCTTGTTATGCAGAGGAGGCATCTTAGGTAGGAGGCTTCACAGAGAATAGGTGGTAACTGTCTCTTTTCAGAACCTGACTTTCAGTTAATCTCCCCTAGATCAGGGAAAGGCCTGGCTGCATTAATGGAGATTCCCTACAGATGCAAAATTTTCCCTACAAAAGACGACTTTGCAGGACCATTTTAAAATATGTCAAAGAAATATCTTTTAGGGTAAAATACTTTGATTTTTTTTTGAGGGTCTGCTATTTATCATGTAATGCTACATCAGAGTGAGCCTGGAACGATGTATCTTATTGCCACTCTGTTTTGCCAGTCCTGTGATCTCTGTTTTAATGTTAATGCTGGTCGGATGTGCCTACACCCCAAGTAGGAAAGAGTAGAACAAGGCATGTCTAACCTCCCTTCCCATTGTGACCCGGAACTCCCTTTTCCATATTTTTCTGGGATCCCCTTGGCCAGGAGGGGATCCATGCAGTTGGTCGGTGGGCTTAGAATTTTATTTTTGGTTTACATACCTTTTCTCTAAAGTAAAAGATAAATTCTTTCAATCCATTGGTCTGGTTATATCTTTCTGTTTTCCAGTTGACTGATGCAGACAAAGACTCTGAGAAGTAAAAATGCAAAGTGTATACCTCCACAAGTGCTTGTTTGCACAGTACCCACCCATATTAAGTAGGGCTGGCTATAGAATTTGTAGGGTCCAGGGCAAAGAAAAAGAAAAAGAAAGTACCCGTAAAGGTTCTAAAATGCAAATTTCTTTTCTTTCTTCCACTTTCTCTCTCTTACGTTGTTCTGGTATTTTCAAATTTGTCATTTAATGATGTTCTAAGTAACAAAAAATACATTATTAGCATGAGTTTTACCATTCATATTTATATTGTTGAATGCTAGTTTTAAATGCAAATGTAACAACATTTAACTGATATGCAAAATCACCAAGATTACACAATTCATATTTCTTAGCTCATGTATACATATGTATTGAAGGGAATAATAATACTTCACCACCAGAAATACTTTTTGACATATTTTGAGATGACTACTCAGAGAGACTACAAAAAAGAAGTAAAATCACCTTTGTAAAAATTGCAATAGTGAAAAAATTATGGCAATGAAAAAACTCGGGCAGTGAAAGAGATCTAGCCTAACCAACCGCATCTATCTTACAACCTCCAGGCTTGCTGATGTTCATTCCCAGGCACAGGCAGAACTGCCTTTGGGAGGAACTTAGTTTCTAGTTTAACTTTGAAACAAAGAGGATGGCCCTTGCCTGAAACAAATCCTCTTCTTTCCCGGGGACTAGACTCCCTTCGAAGGACTAACGAATTAGCCACAAGATTAGCAACTTCCCTCATTACTCCTGCAGATAACATCACTAGTGGAGAACCTAAGACTAGCCTTTTGAGATGTCTTTTCAGGCTTTAGGATTTGTGACTCTGATGGGTCCATCCAGACCCACTAAACAGTCCCGTGGTCCCACCCAGAAGTGGACTCGGTATACATAAGGACCATTTCCCACACCCCTGTGATTACGCCCCATCCAATCAGCAGCACCCATTCCCTAGGCATCACCTCCCCAAACTATGCTTGAAAAACCCTGGCCTCCAAATTTTCAGAGACTGATTCAAGTAATAAAACTCCAGTCTCCCAATTCAGCCAGCTCTGCATGAACTGAACTCTTTCTCCATAGCAATTCCTCTGTCTTGATGAATGGGTTCTATCTGGGCAGTGAGCAAAATGGACGTGTTAGGTGGTTACAGAGGTAGCCTTGGAAAACTGTTTTCTTTGGGGGAGATTAGCCTCTTCAGAGAATTCACACTGGTGCCGCCAGGCTAGGAAACATTATCTAGGAGTCTGACGCTTTAAAAGGTCTGAAACATTTAGCATCTATCCTCTCTCACAGCTGCTACCTGTGAGATCTACCTGTTATCCACGTAACAAGAGCACCTTTGCCAGCCACATCTCATCATTGCTCCCTCTCATAACCTGTTTCACCACCATATCCTGATTTACTAAGCTCTAAGCCCCAATTTTTTTTCCTGTAACCTCAAGATGGCATAAAAGCATCAATTATCTGTCCATTTCCTTGAGTTCTTTTATTTTGTAGAGCTCTTCTGCATGTTAATTGCCTTTGCTTCTATTAATGTGCCTTTTATCAGTTGACTTTTCAGTCAGTCTTCAGAGGGTATTTGCTCTTCCCAAACAGTATTTTGTTCTTAGCAGAACAGTGAAAACTGCACAAAACTTACTCAACGGTTTCTATGTCACTTCTGAATAATTGCTATCAGCACTCTTCACTTCTGGCTTACTGATGAACTTCCTTATTCAACAGTAAGACATAAAGAAAAAGAGACTATAGTTTCCCTAACTTCCTTTTTCCTTCTATGTCATTTTCAGCATAAGTAGCTGGCTGATACAGGAAGTTATTACACAAGTCAGAAAGATTATAAGTGGATTTGTTGGTCATTTGCGTTTCTTAGAACTCCATTGTCTTCTTTCTATGTTCAAAGCAAGCTCCGACTGGAATAGAAGGATGGCTTCTCATGGTTGTCATAGTCTTTACTTACTCAGGCATGGACATACCATATTTACTGCTTTGAGTCTCCCTGATTCCCACGAATCCTGGGTCTACCAGAATTCTGTACTCATGGGTCCTTAGGAATACCATATGTGAATGGGGTGGCAAGGAATGAGGATGGACATGAATGTCTCCTGCTCATATGCATGCTGCATTAACCCATCAATTTCACTTACAAATGCCAGTCCAAAGGCAAAATTATTAGGAGTTTCTAGATGGTGGCTAACAGCAGAGCAGTAAGCCAAGCAAAGGGCTTGTATTAGTCCATTCTTATGCTGTTAATAAAGACATTCCCAAGATTAGATAATTTAAAAAGGAAAGAGGTTTAATTGGCTCACAGTTCAGCATGGCTGGGGAGACCTCAGGAAGTTTACAATCATGGCGGAAGGGGAAGCAAACATGTCCTTCTTCAAGTTGGCAGGAAGGAGAAGAATGAGAGCTGAGTAAAGGGGGAAGCCTCTTGTAAAACCATCAGCTCCTGTGATAACTTACTACCATGACAGTGGATGGGGGAAACTGTCCCCATGATTCAGTTATCTCTACCTGGTCCCTCCCATGACACATGGGGATTAAGGGAACTACAATTCAAGATGAGATTTGGATGGGAACACAGCCAAACCACACCAGGGCTCCTCTGAACATGAGCCCTGGTCAACTGCACAGGCCACATGCTGATGAAGCCAGCCGTGTTGTTAAGGCATGGATGCGGGCCAGGTCTATCTTCGTCAGGTGTTTGCTCAGGCTAGAAGCAGGTTTACTGTGAAGCTGGCAAACCTTAAGCGTCAGAGACTTTCACCCACCCAGGAGCTCACCAGCAGGGAGCTGATGGGAGCCATAGAATGTTCCGGGTGGAAAAGAAAAGCCAGGGTGAAGTGAGGAGGCATTTCTCTGTAAATTTCTGGCAAATCTAAAGAGATCTCAGGAGAAGAAGGCCTGAAATTTCTGAATTCCAGTAATTCATTAGGAATTCTTTATACATTCTTTAAAAAAATCACTTTTGAACTCCATTTTGTAATTTTTTTCTTAAAGAGATGTCCCCAATGATAGAAGCTTCAGGCCTCACAATACCTAGATTCATTGTTTTGCTGAGCTCAGTAGTGAAAACATAATTGACTAAGTTGTTTGTTCTCTTCCTACTAATCAAAAACCCAAACCATAGGAGCCCTGTGCCTCATTAACTTTACACTACTGCACTTGCCCTCCAGACACAAAACAACATTTTAATCCCATTCAAGGAATACCCTGCTCCTCTCCTCCCTCATGCCGCCATTTTACTCCCACCAGGCATCCACATTCGCCACTGATGCCTGTCACCATTCCTGTAATGATACTACCACTGTTTACCTCAGTAACACACGCTATGTTTACAAGATTATTCCTGAATGCCATAGGGTCCAAATTAGCTATTTTTCCAGTGAGAAAAGACTTCAAACCCCTTATCTTTAGGAAATCCAAAATGTATTTAGTTAGAACAACCTAGAAAATGTAATAGATTTCTTAACATTGACATCAAGTATTAAAAATAGAAACTAGACCTTCACTAGGTAAATAACAAGCTTCACTAAGCAGTGAGTCAACAACTCTGGACCTACCGAATGTGACAAATGAGATCTAGGTAGGACTGTCAAAGAGAAGTGGGCAGAAATGGAAGGCTGGCCACCCAGAGGGCAGAGGATAGGTGATATTGACCTGTATGTCTAATATTTGATCCGACAGATTTCTAAGCTAAAAAAGAGCTCAGATAAAATATTAGACATATATGTTGATATCAGTTTTGATTCTTTAAATCTGTCTGCCTGTGGCAAAAATTCCAGGCAGTTGGGAAGGGACAGAGATGTGATCTAGTCTCTGATGAGAGGAAGAGGTGGGAAATAGTTAAGTTGGTCTAGTATGATCACACTCTTAACAAAACAAGAAGGATTTCTCAGGAATCGTGGCAACTGAATTTTGATTCCATGATTTGGACATTTAAGCTTGTAATCTTACCAAAAGAGAGCACTGAGGTATATGGAATGTGAGCCCCAACTTACCACCCACCTACAGTTGTATTGCAGGTTTACAACCTCGCTGTGGTTTTCAAGGTAGGCAGAGTATGCTTCCCTACCCCTTAACTTTGAATTTCACCATTTGACTTCCTTTGACCAATAAGATGTTGGTGAACATGGTTCAGACAGAGACATTCAGACATGTTTGTGCCTTTGGTCTTATACGCATGCAGCATGATGGCCTGCTGTGAGCAGAACATGCCCCAAGTTCTTCCCTGCCCTCAGCTCCTGTCTGAGAGGGAGGCACATGGAGCCAAGCACATGTCCTGGGTGGTTCCTAAATTAAGAGGCATGAGAGGCATGTGGAGCCAGACTAAACACTTAGGAGCCTGGACTCCAGTCAAGCTCAGCTGCATTGCACTCAACCCACAGACCTGAAACTAAACAAATACATTTTGACTTTTTCAGCCAATGAGTGTTGAGCATTTTTTTTCTTTTTTTTGAGACAGAGTTTCGCTCGTGTTGCCCAGGCTGGAGTGTAATGCCACGATCTCAGCTTACCGCAAACTCCGCCTCCCAGGTTCAAGCGATTCTCTTGTCTCAGCATCCCAAGTAGTTGGGATTACAGGCATGCGCCACCACGCCTGGCTAATTTTTGTGTTTTTAGTAGAGTCGGGGTTTCTCCATGTTAGTCAGACTGGTCTCGAACTCCCGACCTCACGTGATCTGCCCACCTTGGCCACCCAAAGTGCTGGGATTACAGGCGTGAGCCACCATGCCTGGCCGAGTGTGGAGTATTTTTATGCATCATTATTATGGAACTTGCTGACTAAAACTGAAAGTGGGGTGTTACCATAACAAGACCAAAATTTCTGGAATTAGTTTTGATAATAAGAGGCAGAAATCAAGCCAACTGCGATGGAAGGCTAAACAATGGTAACCCACACACCATGTAGTGGAAAATCACTTCGTAAAACTGCTTGCCTTTGGGAATCTGGAAAAAGAAAATGTACCCAAAAAACTTTTAGTTTTAGGTGAGGAAGTATGAAAGAAGAATGTTGAAAGCAGAAACTGGTTGCTACTAGAAGCGCTTAGTAAGGTACTGCAGGTAAGTAGAGATAAACGCAGAAAAGAACCAGTCAGTTTGCAAATAGAATTGAGAAGGACATTAGGAAGTTCAGAAATTGCAGGGCAGAACTTTACACAATGAAATTGTTTCTCACAAAATACAAGGTGTGGCCATCAAAACAGAGCCTCAGGACGCAGACCAAACCCAAGGTGCTGGTAATATGACACAGCCTTGGAGCAAAAAGTGCGTCAAGGGTAACACCCTTTGCCAAGACATCTGAAAGGCTTAAGATGGCATCTAGTAGGTCTCTTCAGTTGGGTAAAGGGGCTCTGAGGAAGGTTATAAAACTTGTTCCCATTGAAGTCTGTGTCTCAAAAGTGTACATAATTAAGGCTAGAGATGACGTAAGGCATTGTGGCTGTCCGTTTTTCCAAATGGAGTTGACTAAAATCTCTTTCACGTAAAATCCACATTTGTGAGAGAGTTCTATTGGCAAGAACTCTGCCAGCCTGATGAAAAGAGATGAAGACTGTTAGAGATGTAAAAAGACCTCTTGGGCGGGTGCAGTGGCTCATGCCTATAATCCTAGTGCTTTGGGAAGCTGAGGCAGGAGAATTGCTTGAAGTCAGGAGTTGGAGACCAGCCTGAGCAACATAGAGAGACCCTGTCTCTACAAAATTTTTTCAAAAAAATTAGCCAAGCATGGTGGCACACACCTGTAGTCCCAGCTACTTGGAAGGCAGAGGTGGGAGTATCACTTGAGCCCAGGAGTTCCATGTAAAAGTGAGCTATGATTGTGTCACTGCACTATAGCTTGGACAACAGGACAAGACCATGTCTAAAAAAATTGAGAACTTTTCCCTCCAATGTTCTTTTAAAAATTTATTTACTTATTTTATGAAAGCATCAGGTTAGTGATAATTTTGTTAAAGTTATTTGTTTTTTGTTTTTTGTTTTTTTTTTTTTTTACAAAATGCCCTCTAACTTTCCATAGTCAGAAAGCCTCTAGGGAAATCTGCTTATTGTCAAGAAGAACATGTTTATATATATACATGTTTTTATATATGAATATATATATAATATATACTTATGTATTATATATAAATATATGTATAAATATGAATGTTTATATATGTTATATATAAACATAAAATATATACTTATAAAAAGCATATATTAAATAAATATTTCACATATATATATATATACACACACACACACACACACACATATATATATATGTAAATCTGGACCTGATGAGGATCAGGTTTGGTGTCATATGACTCTCCCAGTTTTAAACAAATCCCTTTGCACATGAGTGGGTGCTGCTGCAGAAACCAGCAATTAGAGGGGTGGTTATTTATAGTAGGAGAGCTAAGCCTCCCATCAACCCTCCATATTGCCTGGAAGCATATGTGTGTATGTGTGTGTATTTGTGTGCACATACATGTGAGTTTCTTTCCAAATTGTCCTATGCTTGGGGCTGGCGATTAAAGAGATCAAGACTTTCTTTTGTTCATAGTTTTCAGCAATCTCTTTAGAGTGCCAGACAGTATAGTACATTTTATAGATAACCTTTTTATTATTTAATTAAAATTTTTCTGCAAGGGTAAAGAAGATGATACATAACTGAAGCAAATGTGCATTGTGTTTGCTGAGATTAGAGATGGACATGCCTTTGGGTTGTCACACAAGGTCATGATTGGGCTATGGGCACATGGTCCAGTTTCTCTTTAGTGCTGACGCATATGGCCTGTAAGAAGATGAGGCATTCTAATTCTTATGAAACCTTGGATCAACTTGAAAGAGAAATAAGAAACCAGAGGGCAAATAGGTATGATTTTCAGTGCACTGAAAACTCTAGCAAGCACATATTGATTTCAGTGCCTAATTCACAAATGAGTCTATCGATCCTGTCCTTTTTGTTGAAGGTGCCAAGTTTCGTTTTCTACTCAATTGACGAGTATAATTTAGGAGTAGGTGGCCTGATTAAGTGAGCTGGTGCAAGTCTAATGACTTACTTTTAAGATCCCACGGTGTGCTCTGACTTTTGAAAAATCTCAATATCCTTTTTTCCCAGAAGGATAAGGAAACTTTATTGATTCTTTTAACAGTGGTATATTAAAACATTAACAGCAATCAAAAGGGACCTCATCAGAAAAAAATGTAAACGATGACATCCTAGGAGGCATTTTTGTTCTCCAAATTGCTGAGCTTTTCTCTCTTACTTCTCACAGCAACAACTGATATTCCACAGTGAAAATGAGAAAAGTTGCTCAAACTATCTCATGTTGACCTTTTATGATATATTGTGACAGTTGTGTGGATAAAGTTGAAACTGCCTTTGCAAAATCATGGCAGTAAGAGAAATATGACATAGTTGATTCCATCTTGCTTCTGACTTTCAAGTTGTCCTTGGTCCAACCTAACTTTGGGAGAAATTTAGTTTATAGTTTAACTTAAAAGCAAGGATGGGTAATATGTCCTCCCTATTATAGGACCTATTATCATCCTTGCTTTTAAGTTAAACTATAAACTATAAACTGCTCAGGGACTGAAAACACCTTTGTAAAACTAATGAGAGGTCACAAGATTATCAGAGGAGGAAGGATGCACTTGAATGCAGGTTCCTGATATCTTTTGAAATTGTTTCATTAGAATAGAAGGAAAACTCCCTGGACTCTCACAGAGTGATGACACATCCATAAGGATTACTGTCCCAATGTCTAGTAGAACAGGAGTTAATTGACCTGAATTAATAGAAGACTGAAATAATCTTTTTATAATCTTTTGCTTAAAATGTTGCTGATTCTTGGCTCACGTCTGTAATCTTAGCACTTTGGGAGGGCGAGGCAGGTGGGTTGCCTGAGCTTAGGAGTTTGAGACCAGCCTGGCCAACATGACGAAACCCCTGTCTACTAAAAATACAAAAAATTCGCTGGGCTTGGTGGCAGGTGCCTATAGTCCCAGCTACTTGGGAGGCTGAAGCATGAGAATCACTTGAACCTGGGAGACAGAGGTTGCAGTGAGCTGAGATCGCGCCACTGTATTCAAGCCTGGATGATAGAGTGAGGCGCTGTCTTAAAAACAAACAAACAAACAAAAACAAAAAACAAATCTTGCTGAGTCTTTTTGTGTTTGTTAGTTTTTCAGAGTTAAGAAAGCTTCTTTTGAGTAACATAGATTTTCGGCAATTGAGTAAATACTCCTTTGAGCAAAATTTGAAGCATATTTTTTTCTTTCTACCTGATTTTGAGGCAGGATAGGTAGTCAAGGAAGTGACCGTGTCCTTGGGATGCAGCAACCACGTGACCATACAGTCAACACAATAAGCCTCATCATTCACATTGTAATCAAACCCATTCAAGCAAAGCTGTCTTCAAAAGGAACTTTCCCTTCTAGGGAGCATGAGCAGTTTGATTTCACCTGTCCTCAAACTGACCCTTTGCTCATTATAATAGTAAAAATTACACCCTGGGTGGAGGCTTAAGATGCTAATAAGACATGCGACATATGAACAAACATATACAGCTACTGCGCATGTGCACCCCAAGGACCACCCAGAACATGCTTACTGGTTACACCTGTTTCCATCTCCTTGTGAATAATCATGTAAAACTCCCATATAGGGGGTCTCCCTAGAGCTGGTCTTTGTTGGCTCATCCTTACAAGCAACCTACCCTGAATTTTCTCTCTCAGGGTGTACTGTCTATTTTGCACCTAACTTTTAGAATATTCCTTTTCTTTTGCAATAAATTACACTGTACTTCTTTTGCTGTGTGTCTCTTGCTTAAATTCTTTTAAACCAAGAAGACAATAACTGAGGTATCACATCAGCCATTAACAATTTCTCCAGAATTTGCAAACTATATGTGAATATTCTTAAAGCAATATAGTTATTTGCAGAAGTTAAAAAAAAAATCAGTTTTCTTCTGTAGCAGGGCACAATTAAAGAGACCAGTTATTTTACCAAGGCTTTGACTGGAATGACATGTCTTCAGATTGCTTTGAGGAATTGAGGCTGACCTAGAGAGCCAGCAAAAGCCCTTTGAAAAAACTGGCCTCATACCTTATCCTGTACAGAGTTCCTGACCTGTGATAACCATAGCATGTCACTTTTTGACAGACCCAGAAACCCTAAGCTATTTTGAGACCTCAAGAAGAGAGGAACTCACCCAACTCATGCAGGTATGTGGAGGCACAAATAAATCCTCGTCTGGGCTCAAGAGGCTTTTAAAAGATCTAATTTGAGATTCTTTATTAAAACAATTCCAAATAAGCCATTTTTTAAAAAAGATCCTATGTGGCAAATACTTATTCTTGTTGTACTTTATGCAAATAATCAGTCCAAATATAATGGGATTGGAACTTACATGATTTGTCCTTGATAAAAATGGGTGACTGGAAAGAAGAAAATTCTGTTTCAGGAAAAACTATAGTATACCTGTTATTAAATTCCAGCTTTGTCCACTGTTTTTGAGTCTCCGCTGATGATCCCATATCTGATTGGTTCTTGGGGGTCATTCACCTGGATCCCTTAGGGCTTCATGTCAGTTCTACTGGAATTCCTGAAGCTAGGATTTTCACTCCTGATGTTAGGACTCATCATTTGTCTTATAGTCCACTGTTCACTTGAGTGCTGTCCTAAAGCTCTGGATAAGAGCACTGATGTTTTTGTCATGCAGACCTTGGGACTCCAACCAGCCACCTGTGAATACATACATACAACTGCAAGATGGTTTCACTCCTCTTACCCTGGGGGTGACCTGCTGTCAGCAAGAAGAAGTTAGAGAAATTTTTGGCTTTCTCTCATCTCCATAGCTCACATCTCTGGATTGAGGTGTGCTAGAGCACAAGATGGAATTTGAAAACGTCTTTGTAAAATTGTAACAGTAAGAGAAATATGACATTTTTGACTCCATCTTGCTTCTGACCTCCATGCTGTCCTTGGCTATTCCTGGGTATAGGTCAAGCTACTATATTTGGGAGGAATTTATAGTTGAATTTGAAAGCAAAGATGATAATTGTCCCTTCCTAAAATTAACCCCCTCCTTCTTCAGGGACTGAAACTACTGTTGTAAGGCTAATGAAAGGCCACAAGAATAGGATCATGGGAAGAGGGCTGAACTCTGCTAAGAGGCAGGCATAGTTTCTATAATTCCTTACTGCTCAGGAATCATGTGGCCAGAGGTCACAAGATTTGTGACTTCCCCAATTGCTCCTATAGATAACGTCACTATTTTAGAACCTAAGATTGGCTTTTTTGAGATATCTTTCAGACTGATTCCACCCAAACTCATGACTCATGACTCAACTGCACCTGTGACCTCCACTCAGAAGGGAACTTAGCACAGAAGTATTGTTTTTCACACCCCTATGATTTTATTTCCAATTGATTAGCAATACCCATTTCCTAATCCCCTGCCAACCAAACTTTCCACAAAGACCCTGGCCTCTGAGTCTTTAGGGAGACTGATTTGAGTGATAACTCCAGTTCTGTGTGGTCTTGTGTCAGTTAAACTCTTTTTCTACTGCAATGCTGTGGTCTCAGTGGATTGATTTTGCCTGTGCAGCAGCCAAGAAGAACCCATTGGGTGATTACAAAGTGTTACTAGAAGCAACTATTCAGCCAGAAACTAGTCTATGCTAGGTATTCAATAAACGTATTTTCAATATTTAGGGTGAGAAGAGCATATGAAATGAAAAAGCAATTGTTTGTCTATTTCTTCAGTCTTTTTCAAGGTTACAAAAGCATCCCTTGCAAATCATTGGTGATTGCATTTCAGAAATCAGAGGCATGCAAAAACTTATGGCTTCGTTTGAGAGTAGAAGGTGCCATTGCAGAGAGAATATAGTAATGAGGTTCACATGCAAGTGCAAGAATTCAGAAGACGTTTGTTCTAAGGAGGGCTCCCAGTTAGGCAGTTATTAGGTTTCTTCTGTGAATTCTTTATTGAATTTTCCTGATTTCATAGGGATTGTAAACTCTGGAGGTATAGGAACAGGTATGGAGGAGATTTAGAAAAGAAATCATTTTTTAAAGAATAACTCAACAGCTAATAGTTGGGTACTTCTGGTCCTGAGCTGCTGGCTGGAGGACATGGCTTCTGCTTTTAGCTATACTTGCAGTAATAATAATGAGCTTGGTTTCCCCTGACATGGGATGCCCTCTCTGGACTCACATACATTTGTTTGAAAGTAGCAGTAGAGAGGAATGGTTGTCTCCTCCTCCTCTCTTCCTCTTCTCTGCACCACTGTAGCCCTGGGGCGTGCTTAGCAAGGTGCCTGAAGCTGAGGAAGATCAGATTGTCAGTGCTTGGGTCTGTTCCCATGGAGACAGGGCTTTTCCTGCACAGACCAGGTGGCTTTTTCTCGGCCACTGCACCAGGCACAGAGGGTGGCAGCCCACTCCTCCTTCCCAGGAGCAGATAAGCAGCAGATGGCCATGTGCTTCTCAAGGACAGTGCCTGTGGGTTTTGCCAGCCAGTTGCAAAAAGGAATCTAAATGAAAAAGAGGTTTTAGTATAAAAATAAAAAGATTAAGCTCTCTATACCAAAGCATGACTCTCTGGACAGAGAAAAAAGCATTGAGCTGAACATTAACATGATGGGCATGCTAGAAAGACCTATGCAGTCTCTCACTGTGCACTGTGCATCCACTTTAAATCCCAAGATGCTCAGAAGTAAGGGAGAAGAAAAGGAGAGGTTGATTTTCCAGGGTGTATGTTTCTCCTCCTTTATACACACAATAAACAAAAAACTTTTAAATGAAGTACCCCTTCAGCTTTTCAAATATAATTCCCAAGAAGATACCATAATTAAGATGGATTAAGAATAAAAATCATGGTGAAGAGGATAAATGCTCTCCAAGGAGAGAATAGATCAAATGTAGGAAAGGCACATGTATCCAGAATTTAGTACTGCTAAATTTAGGAAGCTGTTTCATACCTCAACAGCGATCACAGCTCACAGAGCCTTGATCTTCAGGCTCAAGCTATGCTCCCACCTCAGCCTCCCGAGTAGCTGGGACTACAGGCGTATAGCACCATGCCTGGTTAATTATTTTGATTTTTAATAGAGAAGAGGTCTGGCTATGCTGCCCAGGCTGGTCTTGAACTCCTGAACTCAAGCAATCCTCCTGCCTCGATCTCTCAAAGTGCTAGGATTTTATTTTTGTAGCTATTGCAAATGAAATTGTTTTCTTGATTTCTTTTTCAGCTATTTCGTAATTGTTTCCTTGATGCCTTTTTCAGTTACTTTGTTATTGGTGTATAGAAACACTACTGATTTTTGTATGTTGATTTTTATCCTAAACAGGATACAAAATACAATTGATTGATGCAATTTGTCAGTTCCTAGAAGTGGGGATGAAGAGAGGTTGGCTAATGAACATAAACACACAGTTAGATAGAAGGAATAAACTCTATCGTTTGATAGTACAGTAGGGTGACTATGGTTAACAATATATTATATACTTCAAAATAGCTAGAGGAAAAAATTTAAAATGTTCCCAACACAAAGATTGACAAATATTCGAGGTGATGGATTCTATAATACTAATTACTCTGATTTGATCATTACACATTTTATGCATGTATCAAAATGCCACATTATCCCATAAATATGTAACAATATTATATATCAATTTAAAGAAGAAAAAAAAAAGGAAGCTTTGCAGTTGAAGTCTTAAGAGCACCACTGATAAAGTCTCCGAAGTTCAGAGTGAGTTGGCTTTGATATTACTCCCATTAGTAATGTAGCCACTATTTGGAGAAAGGATTCTCCCCTGAGCTCACCCCTGTAAGAGCATAAGCTCCCTGTGCTCAGCAGCTCACATAGGACATGGCACATGTACACATCTGGTAACCATCTGTGGAATGTTGACTTGGCAGGAGATCACCTGTTTTCGGAATCATTCAGCCTTACAATCCTTCTTTTGTGGGATAGGAGTGAGGCAGGCTTGGAGAGAAGCAGATTAGTTTAGTGATATTGAATACGTTTATTGGGGGAGTCCAACATTGGAGGAAATTCAGAAATCAATCCCAGACCTGCTTTCCACTTAGCATGCAATCCCCTCTCTGGCCTCCTCGCCCCCACTCTGCAATTCTTTTTTTTTTTTTTTTTGAGACAGAGCCTTGTTCTCTCATCCAGGCTGGAGTGCAGTGATGCAATCTCTGCTCACTGCAGCCTCTACCTCCTGGGTTCAAGCAAGCACTTTGGAAGGCCAAGGCAGGTGGATCACCTGATGCCAGGAGTTTAAGACCAGCCTGGCCAACCTGGTGAAACCCCATCTCTACTTAAAATACAAAAAATTAGCTAGGATGTGGTGGCAGGCGCCTGTAATCCCAGCTATTCGGGAGACTGAGGCAGGAGAATCGCTTGAACCTGGGAGGCGGAGGTTATAGTGAGCCAAGATTGTGTCACTGCACTCCAGCCTGGGCAAAAGAGCGAGACTCTGTCTCAAAAAACTGAATCTGGAGATGCTTTTCTGGAGACCTTTTACAGGTTGAAAAGGAGCCATCAGACAATGTCTCTGCTGGTAGCTTTCTTTAACATGATGCATCTAATGAGCACTGCTGTCCCCCAACTCTCCTGTCAACACCTTAACCAAAGGGATATCACAGGGCTTCCTGTCAAATGGTATGTTGAACTCAAGTCATATTGTAGCCTTGGTATACCTCTAATCTATCCTAAGCCTAATGGCAAAGAAATCATTATTTTAAATATCTTGCTCTTGGTAAATCCATACTGGACTCCAGAGAACAAGCCATTTTTTTGAATGGATCACAATCTGTTTATTTTAATAATTTATTTTAAATTTTTCCCAGAGATGACTGTCAATCTCAAAAGCCTTTAGTATCTGAAATCTGGTCATTCTCCCCATTTAGAAAACTAGAATCACATATGTCTGTCAGCTTCTCTGAATTTCTCTCACATGTATTTTTCCTCCTTATTTGCCACCATCTTCCTTCTAGTTCCTCATTAACTTGTCTGTGATTTGCTACACACTTGACTTGTACAAACAAAATTATTCATTATGCTTTGGTTCTAAATATATCAGAAAAATATTTAAACTTACTTTTAATGTTTGCTATAGGGAGGCAACTGTCAAACTGCTGCACTGAAGATTAAAAATCATATTGAGATTTTTATGCTATCGGGGGAAAATGACAAGATTTTAAGTGAGAAATTTTTTAACACCCCATTATGTTTATCAAAGTTTAGCTACATGGAAAAATAGCTAATAGTAAGAACAATCATTACCTTCTGTCCCCAACATATTTTATTACTTCCCACAATTATTTAAGCATTTTCACATTTTGGATGAATAATAAAGCAATTCAACAGTAACGGCAATCTGATTTTTTTTTTTTTCTGCATTGAAGGAGAGGAAAAACAACATAGGAAATCTGCCTCCTGTAATCAAGGAGTTGAATTTCAGTCTTATTGGAAATGTGTTTCAACCCAATTGCTTAGAAGTCTTGTTCTTTGTTTGCTTTCCCAGGTGGTTAATATGCAATATCTTTGGCTTCTCCTCCAGGCAAAGAGAAAGTGATTTACAACATGGAGCCAAAAATAAATAAAACTCTTCTTCGCTCCATGGGACTTGCTTCACTAACACTTTTCAATTAAAGTTTATCTCCTGCTTAAAGTAGTATTGGATTAAAACCCAAAGTATGAAATAAGCACCTATGAGTCCCTACTAATCATGACAAAAACATCAGATAAGTTCTAATACGGGGCATTCCACAGTATACTTGACCAGTACTTCTGCAAACTGTCAAGATCATTAAAAACATGGAAACTCTTAGAAACCGTCGTAAATAAGAGCCTAAAAAGTCATGCCAACTAGATGGAGGATGGTGTTTGCATGAAATTGCTGAACAACAACAACACACAAAAAATGACATTAGGTAGAAACTAAGGAAATATGAATATTAGTTCTTAATAATATATCAGTATTGGTTCATTCATTATATAATTTAAAATGTAAAAATATCAACATTAGCCATGCATATTAAAAACCTTAAAGGATGCAAGTCACCAAACTCTCCTAAGAATCTGATAGCAACCTTACTATACACGTGAGGCTTGCAGAGCAGCCTCTACTCTGGTCTTGCATATAGTTATATTTTGTTGGTTTGTTCATTTGTTTTTTAGACAGAGTCTCACTCTGTCACCCAGGCTGAAGGGCAGTGGTGCCATCAACTCACTGCAACCTCTTTCTCCTGGGCTCAAGTGATGCTTCCTCCTCATCCTCCTGCGTAGCTGGGACTACAGGCATGCACCACCACACTTGGCTAATTTTTGTTTTTTTATTTTTATGTTTTGTAGAGATAGGGGTCTCACTGTGTTGCCCAGGCTGGTCTCGACCTCCTGAGCCAAGTGATTCTCCCAACTTAACCTCCCAAAGTGCTGGGATTACAGGCATGACCCACCATGCCGCGTCTTACATTTATTTCTGTTGATGCATGCTACACTACTTTATTTACTCTTTCTCTGCTGGAAAGTCTGTTTCTTGCCTAAAATCTGCAAATAGTCAAAAATTATCCCAACTGTTGATCTTTATAGATCAATGTATTAGTTTCCATTTGCTGCTATAACAAATAGTCACAAATTGTGACTTAAGGCAACGTAAATTTATTACCTATGGTTCTGGAAGTCAGAAATTCAAGATAGTTATTATTGGGCTAAAAATAAAGGTGTAGGCAGATCTCTCTCTCTCTTCTTTCCCTTTTTATTTTTATTTTGAGACAGAGTCTGGCTCTGTTTCCCAGGCTGGAGTGCAATGGTGCTATCATAGCTCACTGCAGGCTTGACCTCCCCAGGTCAAGTGATCCTCCTGCCTCAGCCTTTGGAGTGGCTGGGACTACAGGTGTACACCACCATGCTTGGCTAATTTTTTCATTTCCTGTAGAGACAGGGTCTCACTATGTTGTCCAGACTGGTCTTGGACTCCTGGGCTCAAGTGATCCTCCCGCCTCAGCATTCCAAAGCGCTGGGATTACAAGAGTGAGCCCTCATGCCTGACTGCTATAGGCAGGTCTAAGTTTCTTTTGGGGGGCTCTTGGGGAAGAATCTGTTCTCTTGACTTGTCTAGCTTTTAATGTCTGTCTGCATTTCTTGGCTCATGTTCTTTATCTCATCTTCACAGCAAATAATGGCCCATAAGGTCATTTTCAGGATGCTGACACTCTGCTTCTGATACTTCTGCCTCTCTCTTCCCCATTTAAGGACTCTGAAATTACATTGAGCCCACTAGCACAGTACAATATCACCTCTCCAGCCCAAGGTCAGTTGATTAGCAAATGCAATTCCACCTGCAACCTGAACTCCCCTTGTCCATGCAACATACATATTCACAGGTTCTAGGGATTAAGACATGGATATCTTTTTGGGGGGCTATTGTTCTGCCAATCACAAGCAACCTTTTTAGAAGTGTTTGCAGCTCTCCACGTTCTGAAGAAAACTGGCTTAAATTTCTGTTGTCTATGATGCTTTTACTCCATTGCATTTCTTTTCTGAGCACTTTTGGGTTCTTATTTTTTCCCCTGGAATCTCTCTGTCGACCTTCCTACTTACTTTGGTGATGGTTGCTTAAACGTTTTCTGGCAAGCAGAATTTAAATTCTCCTTTTTTTTTTTTTTTTTTTTTTTGGCAGTTGAGGGCACGGCATCGATTCTCAAAAGACACACCTTAACAAAATGGAAATAAAACTAAACAGTAAATCAGAATAGTTTGGTATTTATTAAAATAACAAGTTCTATTATTTAAAGTGTTTCTAGGCAAAGCTTTTCACTTTTTTTACTTAGGCAAAAAACTTGACTGAAAGTAAAATTACTGGAAGCTCATTCCATTTTTGAGGAAACACTATTTCCAAAGAAACCCATGTCTATCTTGTGACACTGTGAAACACAGTCAGGTGTTGCTTGATGACAGGGATGCATTCTGGGAAATGCATCATTAAGTGATTTTATCATTGTGTGAACATCATAGAGTGTACTTACTCAAACCTAGATCTCATAGCCTACTACACACCAGGCTATGTGGTAGGTAATCTATTGCTCCCAGGCTACAAAACTGTATAGCATGTTACTCTACTGAATACTGTAGGCAACTGTAATACAATAGTAATTATTTGTGTATCTAAACATAGAAAAGGTACAGTAAAAATATGGTATTATCATCTTATGGGACCACCTTCTTATACGAGGTGCATGGCTGTATATATTTGTTCTTTATCCCAGTTTCTTGACATATAGCTCCTAAAACTCTTGGAGTATCAGGAGTAATAAGAGTGTCTTTTGTATGCTAATGAAATCCCTAAATTCCCTTAGATAGCTTCAGGATTAGAAGGTTGAAACTTTCATTCTCACCTGCAACTTCTAGAGCAGGAAGAGGGGCTGAAGATTGAATTGATCACTGATGACCAGTGATTTAATCATTCATGACTGTGTAATTGACCACAGGTTCTTGGCTCTCGTGTTATAGAAAATGACATGATGAGGCCGAGCAAGTTCCCCAGACAAGGCTTTTATTGGGTCTTACGTTTGAACACAAGGGAGGCAGCACAAATGAAATAATTATCTGGCCGGCTCCCTGAAGGGAGTAAGGAAAGTAATTTTAAAGGAGCTAAAGTGGGCTGGGAGTGATGTTTAAGCATGTAGAGGCTGGAGGCTTCTGGCACCTGCACAGTTTGATAATATGCTTCTTCATGCATTGCATATTTCATCCACATTTAAATCTCCACCCCTGGATGTGAATTTTTAGTGTTATAATGAAGCTAAGGTAAAGGACTGGTCATTCTTCTGGTCTTGTATGCATGCAGGAGATAGGGTTAACTCCCTTGAGTAAGTTTGAAGGTGGGAGCTGCTTATTTAAGTTTCCTCAAGGCCCCACAATCAGTGAGTATGGCACATTGAGTAAGGTTTATGGGGGGCCATTGCTTTTCTTTATACTAAACTGATAAGCATGAGTGTTTCCCTGAGTTATGTGAGTCACTCTAGCAAACTCATCACATTCCAGGAAGGAGTTGTTGGAACTCAGATTCATAGGCAGTCAGAAGCATAGCTGACAAAGTTGACAACCTACTACTTGTGACTGAGTCTAAGTAGGAGGGACTGGGCCTCTGACCTGTGGGATCTGATGCTATCTCCAGGCACATAATGTCAGAATGGAACTGAATTAGAGGACACCCAGCTCGTGTTTCCTGCAGAATCCACTACAGAATCTGCAGGAATTTTTTTTTTTTGGGTGTGTAGGGACCCCCCCCATTCATCTGGTGTCAAAGTGTTGTTTTAAGTGACTATGTGAGACTATAGAGTAGAAAAACATAGTTCAGTTTTTTCCTATATCCTATATTTGGTGTCAGAAGTGTGTATAAGAAAAGAAAAAACACTTTGCTTTGGGTTTTTAAAAAATCTATTAATGCATTAACAGTCTGTTGATAATCAAAACAATGAACACCCTGCCTCCACCTCTCCTGCCCTTGCACAAAATGTGCTGCAAATCTTGAAGCCTCAAGAAGAGAGTGCACTCCAATGCTTGCCTTGGATACAGACATGGAGGAAAGTAGAAGGAGGTCATGCTGAGGAAGGACCTCACAGAGGGCAAATGAGAAGCTAAAGAGATCGATGCCCAAAGGTACTAAAAACCCAAGAAGTAAAGAGATTGGGGCTGGTCTACCCAATATACCTATTTTCCTTCTTCCTTAGGAAACCCTAACTTATTCCAGGGAACAACGTACCCAGTCGAAGGGCTACGTACTCCATCTTCCTTTACAATTAGTGTGGCCTGGGATACAGGAATGGCTGATAAGATGTAAATAGAAATTGTTGGGTGAAATTTTTTTTTGAAGTGAGGGCTCTGAAGAGCTACAGACACTAGTTGGGGTCTTTCCGTGTGTGTGCTTCCTCATTTCTCTTACTGCCTACGTGGAATACTGATATGACTGTAACTCTATCCCCCAAGTTTCAGACGGATACTGAGACAGAAGATAAGCTACGAACAATGAAGCAGAAAGATAGAAGGAACCTGTGTCCCCAAAGCTCTGAGTCTTCATAGCCTCCCTGTATCTCCTCTCACAGACTTCTTTTGTGTGGAAGGAATTTTAGCCTTCTTGTGTTAGCTGCCTTCCCCCCACTGTCTGCTGGTAGCAATTAAGACCAATTTAAAAGGCTATGTTCATTTTCTTTATTAAAGGCACCAACTCTCTCCAAACCCTGAATGTTATTTGTATTGTGGTGAGCAGATTCAACTTCATAAACCAAGTAGTTTGCTAACAATTCTGACTTATAGAAAATTATAAAGCACCCAGGTGAGGTATGACAACATTAAAAAGAAACAAAGAAGAAAAGCATAAAGGAGTTCATTTCCAAAAGTCCAGATACTTTATATGATTCACATGGAGCTGTAACTATTTCTTCAAACGTATCATGGTGAAGTTATATTTTTCTTCAGTATAAGTTGTTTTTTAGCATAAGAAGGACACGTTCTGGTTGCATTCTGTTTAAGAGCTGTCATTTGTTTTGTTCTTTAATTACCCATTTTCAAAGACAGAAAACAGTGAAGTACACCCACCCTAAAAACCTCCCTGTACATCATTTCAACTCTTGAATAATGTACCAGATCTCTAGTAGAATTTTCTCTTCTGTTTTGCTTTTTTGGCAGGACTCTGTGTTTATTTGGGGCCAAATAGGCTTTTGATTCAGGAAGGACATAGGAATTAGGAATGCACTTGGCTGTGATTAACAGAAAGTCTATCAGCCTTAGATTGTTTCAGTTGAAAGTCTGAGTGTAGGAAGCTTAGGATACTACAGCAGCTCCTCCAGGTTGTCATCAAAGACACAGGTGTTTTTCAGCTTCCACTCTGCTCTTTTTTTTTTTTTTCTCTGAGATGGTGTCTCACACTGTCACCCAGGCTAAAGTGCGTGGCGCAATCTTGGCTCACTGCAACCTCTGCCTTTTGGGTTCAGGTGATTCTCCTGCCTCAGCCTCTCAAGTGACTGGGATTACAGACATCCACCACCATGCTCAGTTAATATTTTGTATTATTAGCAGAGACAGGGTGTTACTATGTTGGCCAGGCTGGTCTCAAACTCCTGACCTCAGGATCTGCCCACCTCAGCCTCCCAAAGTGCTGGGATTACAGGCGTGAGCCACTGCGCCCGGCTACTCTGCTCCTCCTAACATGTGACATTTGTCCTCCTAATTGCAAGATAAGTGCTTTACATCCAGATTCCACGCAGAAATAAAGGTGAAAGTTAAAGGCCAACATCCTTTCTTCAAATCAAACATTACTCAGGAAAGAATGTGCTTTCCTGGTAAATCTGCCCATAAATTATCGACCCAAACTATGCCACATGGCAACCCCTAGCTGGAAGGAGATCTGAGCAAATAAGTATTTTTATTTCAGTACATTGACATCCCCAATAATATGAGGTTCTCTTTTCTCTTACAAAGTATGTGGAAATTGGATAGTCAGCCAGAATATCTGCTACATAGGATAATTGTATTCTCTTTATATAGGAGCGTCTCAGCTGAAGAAGATAGAAAGGCATTCAAGGAAAAATAGAATGGAAGGAGAAGTGCAATACACATTTTCTAGCCAAATAAAATTGCCGTGAGTTGTTCTGACGACTGTAAACAGTAATATTTCTTTTGCAGATTGTCCTTTTCTGTGATATCACTGATATGAATTGTAAGAGACACAAGTACACATGCAAGTTACAGCCAACCGAAAGGAAGGCAAGGGTTAAGGACACTGAGTAATGGCCCCTGGACAAGGCTCAGAAGATTCTGAGTCATCCAGGCTAGCCCACTTCTAGTGAGCCACTTTAATGAAGAATGGGGCTTTGGAATCTCACTGGAGCTCATCGACTAAAGGAGATTGTTAATGCTATGGGTGAATGACTTGAATGAAAAATTATTTTCCATAAAACATTTGGCATATTCTCCAGGCTTAGGGCCTAGCGAGGTAAAGAGTATATATTCTTAAGAGACTTAGTCAGCTTTCAGGCAGTGGCTGTTTCTGCATAGCAATTAGAAACAACTTCTCTTTTAGCTATATGGGAATAAATTTAACAAACACCAACAGATGGCCCTTCAGACAGGAGGATTTCTCCAGAATTCTAATCTCAATGCTAATTGGTCAGGTCTTCCAAAGCAAACAAGATCAGTTATCTTTATGATTTATACTCAAACCTGATTTCTGCCTGATCAATATAACAGTGCTTTAGACTAAATTGTCCAAATGAAGTCTTCAAGCATTAGTTTGTAAATATAAATGTCTACAGTATGTGAAAATTCATTTACGCACTGAGCTTACTGATGACACATATTACCTGTCTTTTCTCTTTTTGAAAAAATTGAAGTCTTTTAAATTTAACACAAAACTCTCTCTCTCTCTCTTTTTTTTTTTTTCCTTTGGTTTTTGTTTTTAGCACAGGGTCTCACTGTGTTTCCTAGGCTGGAGTGCATTGGCATGATCACAGTTCACTGTAGCCTCAACCTCCTGGGCTCAAGGGACCCTCCTGCTTCAGCCTCCCTTAGTAGCTAAGACTGAGATTGTAGGCACATGCCACCATATCCAGCTAATTAAAAATTTGTGTGTGTGTGTGTGTGTGTGTGTAGCTCGGCTTCCCTGTGTTGCCCAGGCTGATTTAGAATTCTTAGGCTAAAGCGATTCTCCTGGCCAAGAACTCCTAAAGTGTTGGGATTATAGACATGAGCCATGGTGCCCAGACAAAAATTTTCTATTTTAAAAAAACACTGGAGAAATTTCCTTAAAAAATTGATCCTTTGCAAATGAACAGTCCTGCCTTGAGACCTGGGTGAGATGGGTTCCCACCCCAATACTTATTTTTAGGAGGGTCCCACTCCTGCTATCCCCCAGCAAGAAGTCTTCTCCATGGGTCAAGGAGTCAACAGAGCCAAGGACATAACCCCAAAGGTTGCTGTCCCCTTGAGCCACACTCCAGCAAGCAGAATGCTTGAATTCCCTGCCACCAATCCAGGTGCACTCCTTCAATCCATGCAGGACTCTTCCTAGGCCCATCCATCCGAGTGTTTGAAAAGTAGCCGAAAGGCAGCTCTTGATGGGACCAGAGCTTGGACCAGTGAGCTGTGCTACCACATGAGGGTGCAATTCTGATTCTCTGAATTCCTCTGATTTGGGACAGCTTAGAAGGCAGATGGGTCAGGGTCCTTGTGCCTTCAGATCTGATGCAAGACTCCATTGGTTCAAGAATATTGCATTTAAATCTAGCCTTCCAGGACACTATGTCAAGGTAGAACATATTTCACGTAATGGTTTAAGAGTTTCACTAATTATTTTCAAATATTTATTTATTTTTATTTCTTTGAGATGGAGTTTTACTCTGTTGCCCAGGCTGGAGTGCAATCGCGCAATCTCGGCTCGCTGCAACCTCTGCCTCCCAGGTTCCAGCGATTCTCCTGCTTCAGCCTCCTGAGTAGCTGTGATTGCAGACATGTGCCACCACACCCAGCTAATTTTGTATTTTTAGTAGAGATGGGGTTTCTCCATGTTGGTCAGGCTGCTCTTGAACTCCCAAACTCAAGTGATCCACCTACCTCGGCCTCCCAAAGCTCTGGGATTACAGGAGTGAGCCACCGCACCCAGCCCATTTTCAGATATTTAGACATGCAACATGCTTTCCTTTCGATTTCTCCTCCAGGCCGAACTCCTGTCCTGAAATAATAATCATTCTCAATATACATATTTTGAAAATGTAGATTATTATATTAGATCTTGCTGAAAGCCGCATTCAATTCAATAAAAGTAGCATATACACATTTTTATTCTAAACATTTATTTGAACAGTACCTCTTTATCTTCATGAATGTAGTGGGGCACACGGGTGAATTGTTTTCTATGCCTGTGACAAGGGGTAATTTGAAAGTAATGAAGCATAGCACATGAAACACCTTTCTTCAAAGGAATCTATGTAGCTTGGCATAAAATCCTGTGGTTCCCTGTTTTAACGCAATCTCATATCTTTTAAATTGTTTGTAAACTATCTTTTTTTAATTTCTCGAGAGAATGTCAGTGAATAAATTAGTTTAGCCAATTCATAGATAAATTGAGCTTCGAAGAAAGCATAAGGTATTACTCTGTCTCTGACAACATTGCGTCCTGGGCCATGGAGTCACAACTAGGAGATGAAATATAAATTTAAGATAAAATTCCTCTCTGAGAACCTGACCTTTTGCATGTAGGCTGAACTTCCCAGAACGATTTCCTTGACTTTCCATGGCTTCTGCATTCTGGAGCCATCTGTACTCAGTGCCACTCCAGGTCAACGGCTGTGTCCGTAGCACAGGATACTGAGATTCCAAGTGGGGGCGTATCTGCTGGAAACTGGGCTTTGCCGAAATGGATCAATTCTTTCTAATTACATTTTGACCAAGCATGTGTAAATCAATTTCATCATTTGGCGTCCACATCACCACTCTCTGTGGATACCATATTCCCAACACTGGCAGAAATGCCTGTGACTAAGCTTGACACATGGGCTTTCTGGACCTCACACCACTGTGGCAGCCATGACAATAATTTTATTTTGTGAAATATGCATAATGTTTCCCACCACCATCATCATTCAACGGGGACTTTGGCAGAGACAGAGCCAAAGGGAAAGTGACTTTCGTGTGAGAATGGCAGGTGCTTTTCATATGTATGTTAGGAGGGGGTGCATTTCAACTTCTTTCCAAAGTCTTCTTTCCAAAGTCTGAGACGATCTACTATTAGAATTAGTTGTACCATCTCTCACCCACTAACTAAATATGTAAGAGGCTCAGGGAATTAGTGATCAAAGTCCCAGATCTTTATTTCTCTTATCCACATTGAGTTTCAACTGTGTGCATTGTGTCTACAGGCAATTCACATTTTTCTGAAGAGTTGTAATGATGTGGGCTTTGTGAATCTGCACTCATTCACCTCGATATTTGTAGGGCTTGCCCCTTTTATCAGACCACTCCTGCCTTAAGAGGTGCTTCCTGACCATCCACTTTAAATGACACCTTCCCGCAGTCAGTCCTATTGCATTACCCTGTTCTTTGTCTCAATGACATTTATCACAATCCAAAATTTCATAGCATACTTGTTTGCTTTTTTTCTCCATTCCAATCCTACTAAATTCAGACATTTTAGTTATGAAGTCCCTATTGTGAAGAAAGACCTCATGTATCTTTTAAAAAATGTAACAGCTTTATTGAGATATAATTCACAGGTCATACCCTTCATCCATTTAAAGTGGACACATTGATGGTCTTTGGTATATTCACAGAGTTGTGCAACCATCACCACAATCAATTTTAGAACATTTTCATCACTCCAAAAGAAAACTCACACACCAGCCCTCTCTCCTCATTCTTCCAGCCCCTTCCCCTAATTTCTAGTCAACTCCTCATCTGCTTACTGTCTCTTTAGATTGGCCTATTCTAGACATCTCACATCAATGGGATACACAATGTGGGGTCTTTGTGTCTGGCTTCTTTTATTCAGTCCGATGTTTCAACATCCTCATATGATATCAGTACAGTCATCCCTGGTCCCTAGGTATCTGTGGGGGATTGGTTCTGGGACACCTTGTGGATACCAAAATCCACAGATGCTCAAGCCTATTACATAAAATGGTATAATACTTGCATATAACCTATGCACATCCTCCTATTCTCCTATATACTTTATCTCTAGATTACTTCTAACGTCTAATAAAATGTAAATGCTATGTAGTTATATTGTATTTTAAACATTTGTATTATTTTATTGTTGTTTGTTATTTTTTTATTGTTTTTAAAAAATATTTTCAATCTTCAGTTGGTTGAATTTGCGGATGTGGAACCCACAGAAAGGGAGGTCTGACTGTACTTCATTCCATTGCGTGACTGTATCACACTTTATCTATTCAGTAATCAGTCAATGACATTTGGATGATTTCCACTTTCTGGCTGTTATGAATAATGTGCTATGAACTTTCATGAACAAGTTTCTGTGTTGACATATGCTTTCATTTCCCTTGAGTATACACCTAAGAGTGAGATTGCTGGGTCATGTAGCATCTCCATATTTAACCCTTTAAGGAACTGCCAGATTGCTTTAGAAAGTGGCTGTACCATGTTACAATTTCTCTGCCTCTTTACCAACACTTATAATTGTCTGTCCTTTTAATTACAGCCATCCTTGAGTGTGTGAAGGTGTATCTCATTATAGTTTTAACTTGCATTTCTCTGATGGCTAATGAGATGGAGCATATTATCACGTGCTTATTGGTCATTTGTATATTTTCTTTGGAGAAATATCTGTCAGATCCTTTGCACATTTTAAAATTACATTATTTGCCTTATAACAAACAGTCTAATTTATCTCTTATGAGAATTATTTATATATTGAGACATAAGTCCTTTGCCAGACATATAATTTGGAAATATGTTCTCCCATTTTGTGATGTTTCTTTCTTTTTTTTCTTCAACTTTTATTTTCTTGGGTGCATGTGCAGGATGTGCAGATTTGTTACATAGATAAACGTGGCCACGTGGTTTGCTGCACAGATCAACCCATCACCCAGGTATTAAGCCCAGCATCCATCAGTTATTCTTACTGATGCTCTCCTTCCCCCTGCCCCCTGCCAGGTCCCAGTGTGTGTTATTTGCCACCAGGTGTCCACATGTTCTCATTGTTCAGCTCCTACTTATAAATGAGAACGTGTGGTGTCTGGTTTTCTGTGCCAGCATAAATTTGCTGAGGATAATGACTTCCAGCTCCAGCCATGTCCCTGCAAAGAAGGACATGATATCATTCCTTTTTATAGCTGCATAGTATTCCATGGTGTATTTGTACCACTTTTTTTTTTTTTTCTATCGTTGATGGACATTTGGGTTGATTCCATGTCTTTGCTATTGTGATGAATGCTGCAATGAACATGTACATGCATGTATCTTTATAATAGTATAATTTATATTCCTTTGGGTATACCTGGTAATGGGATTGCTGGGTCAAATAGTATTTCTACTTCTAGATCTTCCACAATGGTTGAAGTAATGTACACTCCCACCAGCAGTGTATAAGCATTCCTTTTTCTCTGCAACCTCACCAGCATCTGTTGTTTCTTGACTTCTTAATAATTGTCACTCTGACTGGTATAAGATGGTAACTCACTGTGGTTTCAATTTGCAATTCTCTAATGATCAGTTTTTTTTTTTAAGTGTTTGTTGGCTTTTTTTTTTTAATGTTTGTTGGCTTCATAAATGTCTTTTTTTTGAAATGTGGCTGTTCATGAGCTTTGCCTACTTTTTAATGGGGTTGTTTTTTCTTGTAAATTTAAGTTCCTTGTCAACTCTGGACACGAGACCTTTGTCAGATGGCTAGATTGCGAACATTTTCTCCCATCCTGTAGGTTGTTTTCTCGTTCTTGCTGATGTTCTTTGAAGCACAACAATTTTTAACTTTGATGAAGTTAAATTTCTCTACTTTTAATTTTGTCACTTGTGCTTTTGGTGTCACACATAAAAACGCTTTGCTTAACCCAAGGGCATAAAGATTTACTCTTTTTTCTAAGTTTTATATGTAGCCTTTTCATTTAGGCCTATTACTTATTTTAAGTTAATTTTTGTGTATGGTATGAGAGGAATCATTTATCTTTTTTATCGTGGAATTCTCAGTGCCTAGGGTATCTGGAACATAGCAGATGCCTTACCAATGTTTCTTGAGTGAAAGATTCCATGATGAGAAAAATGGTATTCCCCTCATGACGAACGATGTTCAGCATATTTTCATGTGCCTGTTGCTTATTTCAACACACTTTTCTGGGAAGTGTCTTCTAATATTTTGCCCTTTGTTAATAAATTGGTGTTTTTGCAATTGAGTTACATGAGCTCTTTATATATTCTGGATCCAAATTAAGGATCAGCTATTTGGATGAAGAACAATTTTCTCAATATGTAGCTTGCTTTTTTTCTCAATGGGAACTTCAGAACAGTGGATGTTTTTAAAATTTCTCGAGGGTTTCTCTCCACTGTACCACTCCTAATGCTGGTGGAGGCTTGCAGC
>NW_022436989.1:13806216-13853716 GCF_009761245.1 Sapajus apella | reverse complement strand
GACATAATTCATATAAAACACTTGGGAAAATTATTATCATTGAGTATCTGAGAATTTATGCCATTTTTTGAGATTTCTCCCAATACATTTAGCTATTTCCTCAATGAATAATAATTATGATTCACTTCAAATTTTCAGGCCATCTATCATCTTGGATAGCACTAGATGAAATTCACTGATAAATTTTCACAAATGCATTAGGTTGCAAGTTACAAATCATCATTCTCATTTCAGGTGATGTTTCCCTCATTACTCAAATATTAAATTATATTGTATCTTATTTCCAGTCCCCCAGATATTGTGATTTATAAGCACTTTATAAACAGTAGAATTTATAGTTTTTCCCAAGTTATTCTCAAACATTAATTATAGTACTTGTTAAGTAAAAAAATAACGTTCAAGTTGGCCTTTTTACTCCTTAGGGTCAGTTGCTGGGAAATTATTTACTGACTGCCTGCTATTTCCAAGAACAAAAGTGATAAGAATGTGATGCCTACAAAAGCCTTATAATATTTCAGTTGATGTTCAGAACATTTATTTTATAATTTTGTCTTATCTATAGTAGAGAAACTATTATCTAGAATAATGGCAAATATGATTGTATAGCAGTTCATTAGCATTCCCTGTAGCATTTAGCAAAATCTTTTAGGCCAGAAAAATAAATCATGTATTCCTCAAGGCATGGATAAGAAAAGCATCCTTGTTTCAGTTAGGATTTGGAGCCAATAAATACAACTCTGACAACAAAGGCTTAAACAATGAGGCCTATTTTTCTCATGCATTAAAAATCTGGATGTACCAGCTTGAGGCTGGTGCAGGCTTCTAAGGTGATCAGCAAAGACCCAGTCTCCTTGGATTGATCTATTCTTCCATCATGAACATGTGGCTTTTGTTTTGCTGGTTGTAAGTTGACTGCTACACCTCCAGAGATTGCGTTTGCATTCTGAGGAGACAAAGGAGGGAAAGTGAAAGACCAGGGGATGTGCCAACTGAATTGGTTCCATTTCATCAGAAAAACAATTGCTTTAGAAGACAGGCCCTCCACCCCAACCCCAGCAACTCAGTTTAGATTTCATCAGCAATAACTGGGTCATAATGCAAGCCAGTCTTGCAGGGCGAATATTTTAGCTGTGCACAATGCCCCAAAGAAAACAGGGATTCTGTTAATAACAATGAAAAGGAAAGATACTGAAAGAGCAAAAAAATTTCAACCATTGGCAGGCATAGCTGTGGGGCACGTGAAGACTTTCCAAGGAAATCTTGGAAGTCATTTTCCAGTTTGTCAACTTCAATGGATGTAGTGTGTTCTAAAAGTGGTCTACCTACAAAACATCTGAGGTGAAGGCATAATGCCAATTTTCTTTTACCATCCCCACTTTTTAAGCAGGCTTCTTCCCACCTTGCAAAGGGCCTGCATGCCTATCACCACCCTGAATTTTACTGGGGTGCATTGCCCAGGGGATATAAAAACCTCCAGGAAAAAAAAAGATAGGTCAAAATAATGGCATTATAGCCTTGCTAGCCTTCTGTATTTGAAGTTGAATCATCCTGGTTGGGCTTCCAGATTTTCCACATATTATGCATATTTCTGTTAAGAGCAAACCATGGTATTAGAAATGAAGGGTTCAGGCTTAAAATATTGTCAATGCTTGGAGTACAGCTATATTGTTGAATGAAATAGCGGAATTTTAACAACTTTTATTTGCATGTGTCCTTGCATGTTACCCCTTTTATCTTTGTCAAAGAAGGCATTGCTATTGAGGATGAGTCTTTGAGGGCAAAGCAAAGAAAATATGTATAAGGAATATTGAAGGCAAGAGTGTGTCACTTTTATGGCAACGAAGGTGTGTGTCTTCATCTAAATTTATTTCTTTACCTATTATCTTAGAATTATAATTTAGAAATAAGATGGTTATCAAAGAAGTGAGGGACTATGTTGACTTCTCTTCCCAGGTCCACAAGGGGCGTGGTTTCAAAGGCAAGAGCTTCCCCGCCGTGCCTCCATCCACCTCCCCTTGGGGGAACTTAGAGTTCTTTTTCTAATTTTCCCTGTGCCGGTGGGCTGGGGAGAAAGCCCAGGTGAGCTTCCTTTGTTTAAAACGACGGTCAAAAGCTCCGAGGGAGGAGGCTTTGATTGTGAATCAGGCAACCAATCCAATATCAGAGTTGAATATCAATCACTCCAGAGGAAGTTTGGGAAAGCTCCTCTCACTGGACAAGAACTTGAATGGGGCCGGAGTAACTCTGGGGTTAAATTCCCCCTATTCCCTTACCTATTTGCCTCTTTGGGATACCTTCCCACAGCAGCGTGGGAGCCCTCTCTCTCTCTCTCTCTCTCTCTCTCTCTCTCTCTCTCTCTCTCTCTCTCTCTCTCTCTCTTTACCTGTGCCGACTCTATCTCTGGATTCCCTCCCACGACAGCGTGGGAGTTCCCACTCTCTCCATTTCTCCTTCACTCTCTCTCTCTGCTAATAAATAGCTTTGTGCAAAACTCTCTGGGTCTGATACTTACTTCAACCAGCTCACTAGCCACCAGGGCCCTCTCCCCATTCTTGGGTGAGTGAGGCCCAAGGACCTGGGAAAACACATCCCAGATTGGGCAACCGAGATCGTCTTTGGGACACCCCCTACACATCCCCGATGGTCTTTGGGACACCCCTGCAGCCCTGCTCCTGCCACCAGTTATAGGAGTACATATCAATAATGTTTATTTGAATTGAAAAATGAAGAAATATTTTTCTGACAAAAATTGTTGTGGCTTTTGCTTATTAATTTGATCAGGGAATTGGATTTGGCAATTAGAATATATAGGAAACATTTCCCACAATTCCAGTTAGGTCAATCTGAAACTCCAGTGTTTTAAAGACAATATTTAAAAACTACTTTGTAAATATTTTACTTGAAAAAATTACAGTGATGTTTTGAGATGAACAAAGTTTCAACTTTCTCAAACTTTCTGTATACAGTAAGTTCAATATGTTGGGAACCATAATAAGTGTCTCTAGGTGAAAGAATAACACGTTTAACTGTAGTCAACTGATAAGGCAAGGTAAGTCCTATTTGGTATAGTACCGAAGAGTAAGAAAGTGAATGACTCCAAAGACTATAGTTAAGTGCTCTGACAAGTCTGGTGACTTCTTGTACTTAGTTTACAAGAAAATTATAGGTGCGATGAATTAACATGACAGCGAATTATTAAAAGAATAAATAAAAAGTTTGATCACTTTGTTACTTCTGATATTCAAATCAGAAGAAGGACCTATTTTTTTTTAAAAAAAGACTGATATTGGTATGTTTTAGAAAGCTCCTTCTATTCCCATCTACTTATATCTGTGTTTCTGAGTATTTGCATAAGAAGCATTAAAACTTGGAATAGGACTGATGGTGAATGCTGCTTCACACTAACAATATATAATATTCTCCCCTGGAAATGTAGACTATTCTTTAAAAAGCTCCACTCATCTCATTTATTTATTTTTATTTCAATAGCGCTTGGGGCACAAGTGCTTTTTGTGTCACATGGATGAATTATATAGCGGAGAATTCTGAGATTTTAGTGCACCTGTCACCTGAGTAGCTAATGAGTACGTAATGTGTAGTATTTTATACCTAACCTCCCCTCCCATTCTCCCCTTTCTGAGTCTCTAAAGTCCATTATACTCCTCTGTATGCCTTTGCATACTCACAGGGTAATTTATAAGGAAAAGTGGTTTGTCTGGCTCATAGTTCTGCAGGCGACACAAGCATGACACTTGCAGCTGCTTCTGGTAAGGCCTCAGGAAGCTTTTATTCATGGCAGGTGAAGAGAGAGCAGGTATGTCACATGATGAGAGAGGGAGTGAGAAAGACACTAGATATTTTAACAATCAGATCTCATGGTAACTAATAGAGTGAGCACTCCCTCATTGCCTTGGGGAGGGCACCAAGCCATTCATGAGGGATCTGTCCCCATGACCCCAAAACCTCCCATCCATTCTCACTTCCAACACTGAGGATCACATTTCAACATGAGACTTGGAGGGGACAAACATCCAAACTAAATCAGTAGGCAATGAGGCAAGTGGTTACAGTTTTGAGAGGCTTTGATTAACAATCAGTACATCTACATTTTACTTGCGAAAAGAGGGAATAGAGGAAAAAGTCAATTATGCATTCATCTCCTGCTCTGTAAATCCACATTTTATGTGAGATAAAGTCAACATGTGAAAAGCTGAGTAGAGGAAAAGATTTGTTGTGCATTCATCTGGGGGTGGCAGAGGGATAATTTCCACTCTGGTCCTTATTCCATATCTGTGAAGATAAGCTGGTAATTGAAATCAAGGTGAAATTTAACAGGACTTGTTTCAGGGCTAGTTTATATGGGGAGTATGTATTTTGAAAGATTTGGGGGCCCACAGGAAATTTCCTTGTGAGCAATTTGTCAGGGAAACCACCTAGAAAGATACGCAGCCTTGTATTTTTGTGAGAACCTGGTTTATACATGTGAGGCTGTGACTACGGTTGTGAAATTACAGCTTTCTGTTTGGGAACAAAAGGAAGGCAATTTTTGCTCGACTCTGTTTCCAAGTTTAACTTTCCGTTTGGCATGGTAAATTTGGAGTCCCAAGATTCTATTTTCTCTCGGAGGAGTATATAGTATTTTGTTTTATTTCTATGAAGTTCTAGAACAAGCAAGACTAAACTATGGCGACAGAAAGACAAATTTCACGTGTTCTAATTCACGTGTGGGAGGTAAAAACTGAAACAATTCAACTCATGGAAATAGACAGGAGAATGATGATTACCAGAGGCTGGGAGGGGTATAAGTGAGGATGGTTAGTGAATATGGTTAGATAGAGTGAATACGATCTAGTATCTGGTAGCACAAAAGCGTGGCTGTAGTCAACAATAATTTATTGTATATTTTCAAATAACAAAAAGAGTAGAATTGGAAAGTTTCTAGCAAAGAAATGATACATACTTGATGTGATAGAAAAATTAAAAAACAAATCAGAATAGCAATGGCCTCTGCGTGTGGGAATGGGGGTGGTGTTTGACTATAAAGGGTGACGGACATATTCTATATCTTGTTTTGCGTGTAGTTAAATTTCTCAATACTCATCAAAATGTACACTTGGATTTTTTTTTTTTTTTTTTTTTTTTTTTTTTTTTGAGACAGAGTTTCACTCTTGTCGCGCAGGCTGGAGTGCAGTGGTATGATTTGGACTCACTGCAACCTCCACAACCTCTGCCTCCTGGGTTCAAGCAATTGACTCTCTTGCCTCTCAGCCTCCCAAGTAGCTGGGACTACAGGCACCTGCCACCATGCCCACTAACTTTTGTGTTTTTAGTAAAGATGGGTTTCACCATGTTGGCCAGGCTTGTCTCGAACTCCTGATCACAGATGATCCATCCACCCGCCTTGGCCTCCAAAGTGCTGAGATTATAGACGTGAGTCACTACATCTAGCCTTAGATTTGTATTTTATTATATGTAAATCATGATTCAAAGGCTGGGTTAATTTATTGCTTTACAGTAAACAAACTGGCTAACTACCATTCCCCTCTCTTCTACCTTTTACCTTTTTCATCTGAGTTAAGAAATCTACCACCTTGGCAACTCTGGCATATCAGGAAATGCCAACTTGAGTTAGACTTTAGAAGACATGATAGCCTTCCTGGGGGGAATATAGAAGACCTCAGGCTACACACTTGATCACCGGATTGAGATTCTTGAATGTTAGAAGAATGATCCAGGTAATTTCTGTCTTGGATGACTGAGCAACTAACTCTATTGAGTGCTTACCTTAATGGACAAGAAAATGGAATTCTGTCAGGATTAACTGACAAGAGACAAAAAGAGCAGTTTTGGAATGTGATGCTGTGTGTCACCAGGGAAACATATCAAGTGTTCATAAAGAAAAAGCACTACAAGAAAACTTCAGCAGAAAAAGTTGAATGACAGCCAAGATTCTCTGAGCCATTCAATTTTCTTTGCCTGGTAAAAACAATCATTAGGGTCCCAGCCATTTTACTGGGTGGTATGCAGGGTCAAACACTATTTCCCTGTTTCCTCTTATCGTTTTAAGGTCTTGGGGAAGGCATGATAATATCATACTTCTATTCTTCACCAGCATTATGAGCCAATAGAGAATGGGATAAAATATCAGGTGGATTTTTACCGCGTAAATGGCGCTGGTGAATGCAGCTTAGAACTTCAGGCCAGTAGGCTTCCTAATACTTAGCTGCAGAATTGAATGTATTTCCTGATCCAATTAGAGGCTGTTGGGGCTCAGAAACCAGTACTCCAGATACGGCATTTTGACAAGCTGAACTAAAGCAGCATCGAGGTCCCTCAGATCTCCCCCAGCCTCCAGAGTTTCTCCCCAAGCATAGGAGAAAGCTCTTCTCTGAAGTTCTTCTATCTGCCTAAAGTCCAGACCCACCAAGGAGAACAACTGGTTTTTCTTCTCTTTCCTGTTACCTCATTATCTATTGCAGGAAAGCAAACCCAGATGAGACCACACCTGAACAAATCCTTTATAATACATCGAGAGAACTAATTACCAGTTAATATCTGTTCCCCCTCCCTTCATTCTCCCTAGTAATCACATACTGTCCCTCAGCAGAGTTCCTCTCCTCTCCCTTTCCCATCACCTGTTTTGTCAGGATCCAAACCCCCATTCTTTTGTCACCTCAAGATGGTATATAAGCTTCTGTACCCCCAGCAGGGCTCGGTCTTCATTCTGAGGCCTCCTGTGTATATACCTTAGATAAATATGTATACCTTTTCTCCTCTTAATCAGCCTTTTGTGAGTTGATTTTTCAGTGAACCTTCAGGAGGCCAAGGGCCTGGGGACCTGCAAGGCAGTGCTGGGTCACTCTGCTCTCTACCACCAGGCTTGGCTCTCCACACTCGGGCTTGTTCAGCCTCTGGAAGCAAGGATGAGTCACATGTTGCTCTAGGCATTCCTAGTACTGTCTTCCTGCTACAGATCCTTTCCATTGAGTAACCCTGATTTGATCACCTATCTTCTTGGCACTATACGTATACCAAGAGACTTGTTTTCTCTCATGTGTCAGGTGGTATCTTCTGCCCCCTGGTAAACCTTTGTGGAACCAGGGAGGCTGTGCCACGGCACAGTTGAGGCTCTGGAGTCAGGACAGGTTTGGATCTCATTTCCAGCACTGCCTCTCAACATGAGCCGGGACAAGCGCCTTAACTTCCCCTGTGCTTAACTTTCCTCATTTGTACAAATGGGATAATCCTAGTCCTTACTTCACAGGTTTGTTCTGGCATGTAACAAGTGCTCCGTAGCTGTGGTCCTTCCCCAACAAATTCTAGTCCCATGGGAGGAACACACTATTGGCAGTACTGGTTAGACCCTTCTGTCATCTTTTTCCATGTTCAAGTTTCTATCTTCCCGGTCCCTAACTCCTGAATACCTTTGGCTTTCCCTCATTTCCATTTGGCAATAGAAAGAAAACTTCTATAAATGTGACTTCGAGCACCTTAGGCTCTTGGCGTCACCTAGCAGCTCCTAGTCTCCTCCTGATACCTTGTGACTCTCATTTTGGACCACAGCTATGGACCTCGCTGCTGATTTTTTGTTTTCAGTGTTGACTTTGTGTGCCCTCAAGTTTCATTTTTGTTGTCTGCTCATCAAGGCACTTGTCTCTTTGTTCTGAGGAAGAGGTACTGCTGTCTGACTTTTGGTACAAACTCCTTTTCTCTGCTCTTGATTCACATCCTCTAAGTGTCCTGGTTCCTTCTCCCTGTGCTGCTGCTTGGCATCTTTAGTTCCTCCCTGTGTCATCGTCTTTTCTCAGCCATTAAGTAGACCAATGTCTCCCATTGATTAAAAATAATAACACATCTTTCCTGCCTCTCCCTTAACACTCATCCCCTTCATTGACAACACACCGGAAATACTTGTCTGAACCTTTGTCTCTCCGGCAGTCTTTCCTCTCACTCAGCTCACACTTGCCCACCTCTGGTTAGTGGCTATACTAAAAAATATCCAGTGTGACCTTGTGCCATACCTTTGTCTTTGGATATCAGATACTCTGACAGATCATGGGAAGGGGTTGAACCAGCAATCTTTTTATTTTATTTTATTTTATTTTATTTTATTTTATTTTATTTTTTGAGACCAAGTCTTGCTCTGTCGCCCAGGCTGGAGTGCAGTGGCTTGATCTCAGCTCACTGCAACCTCTGCCTCATAGGTACAAGCGATTCTCCTGCCTCAGCCTCCGGAGTAGCTGGGATTACAGGCATGTGTGGCCACACCTGGCTAATTTTTGTATTTTTGGTAGAGACGGGGTTTCACCATGTTGGCCAGGCTGGTGTCAAACTCTTGACCTTAGGTCATTCGCCCGCCTCAGCCTCCCAAAGTGCTGGGATTACCCACATGAGCCACTGCACCCCGCCCTGGACCAACAATCTTTAATGCCCTTTCAGCTCTAAGACAGATGAACATGGTAAGAGTTGGTTTTTGCTGCTAATCTCATTGCTTCATTTATAGAAATTCTCACTTAGATTACAATTTTAGAGTAAAAAAATAATTCTAAAGAAAATTGTTAGTAAGAAAAGGGATAAAAATGAGCATCATTTCTTGTAATGGAATGTAATACTATCGTATCTGGCTGTAATAGTATGGGGTGCCTAATGCTTTGATATTTAGTACATTTCTATGCCTGGAAGGCTGAAATTTGTATTCACTTTGTGATTTTAGCCAAATAAGAAAATGACATTTATTGATCTATTGACTTGCTGTAGCTGAATTTAAGGCAATAAAAAGAAAATTACAATAGTATATATTGTCTATAGAACAAATAAAATGGGCTATCTTATTCTTACTTGAGTCTAAAATGATTTTATATTTTTCGAATTCTGCTCATATGTATGTAAATAATGTTGACAATGAATCACCAGGAAATAAGCTGGTTCTTAGTGAAAGTAACACATCAAATTTATGTTTGAGAATTATAGGCTAGAAAAATACATAATTCCTATGTGATGTAGAGCACTGAGAAATTTGGTTCTACAAGAAAAAGTCTAACAGTTTTTTTTTCCTCTTCTTCCCTATCCCAGTCCACTGGCTAAGCTAGCTGGTTTCCAGCCAGCCCCCGAGGATGCTCTTCAGATTCTCTAGCTTCTGTCCTGGGGTGAACGAGCCTTTACCTTTGGAACTTGAATAGGGAGCATCTTGCTAACTCTTACAAATACCATCCCTGTAAAAGTGGGGATAAATTTCAGAGGTCTAAGAAAGTAAAAGCTTTTTAAAGGGGGAAGGAATTTCAGAAACCTAAAACCGGAAGTAGGCAGTGTAGACATTTCCTGTGTATAGTCTGTTTCAGAACCAGTCCAGTATAAAAGTCTTCTCTGTAAAAGATGTCAGGAGTAGCCATATATGAGAACAGATGAAAGACAATGAAAATGTTTTACATTTCATATTACCTTGTAATTGTATATATCATGTTGACTGCATTTAGTTATTTGAACAGTATGGGCAGTCACCCAACCCACTTGAAGTTTTTGCTATATTTTGTGCATGGTTGTTTAAGGTTTTTTGTTTTGCTTTGTTTTGTTTTTAATTAAAACAATATGATAGCGCTTGAAAGTTCGAAGAATATGCCACTTTGACATTAGGATTGTTTTGAGCTAAAGGCAATTGAGAAGAAGTAGATACAAGAAAAGTTTTCTGCACTGTTCTTACTTGCCTAAAAGCAGGACCTAATTTGTGAAGGTATCCTCCTTTCCTCCCTACAAAGAAGGACAAAGGTTTCTCAATGGAGATGACTTACGTTCTCAGCCCGAAAACCTGTACCAGAGGAATTTACATAACAAACTTTACCAGCCAGCCTTTATCCACCGTATCTGCCTTATCTACTTTTATCCGCCTTCCCACAATTTGCTGCCTCTAAAGCTTTCTTTTCTTTTGTCCTCCAATTTCTTCAAAAATTTGTTGTTCTTTGTGAAGATGTTATATAAGCCAGAGCTCTAAGCCACCTCTTTGAGAACCATTCATTCCCTGTCTTCCGTGTATATATGAGATATACATGTTAATAACTTGTTTTTATCTTCTTGATCTGTCTTATTATAGCAGCTTCACCTAAGATCTCAAAAGGTAATGATGATTTATTAACAAGATGGCTGAAATAGTTTCATCTATGAGCCCTTTTCACTTCTTGGTTTTTGTTCGATCTGCTTCTGTAGTCTAGAATGGCTCCCTTAGCTTTATCCATCCTCCAAATTTCAGTGCAGGTACCACTATCTTCAAGAACCATTCCAGACACCATCTCCCTGCACCGTTGTGAGTAATCTCATCTTCCCTTGGAACGATGCTTGATATTCTAGTGGATATGAACTGTGTCTCAGTCACCCCTACTGCTTTCATTACGTCATAGTCTTCTGAACATGATACAAACTCAACCCATGTTTTTGAAATGGATATATTTAAGACAGAAATGTTAATAGCACCTCCAAGGTGCTAGTTTCCAGGATGAAGAGCTGCCAGTGCAATAATTAGCAAAGTCAAGTATAAATTGCCTACAAGGGAAAAACTGAGAAATAAAGGTTGTATCATGCAGAATAAACTGGGATACAAATAATCCAAGATGAAATAAAATGTGCTGAAGAAAGTATATTGTTTATTTAATATTATATTATTTTAGAGACTGCATTTTCTATATCAGCAGTCACCCAGATGACTTCCACTTCCTCCGCTTAGCTCAGTCTTTAAGAAGATGAAAATGACAATGACAGAATTTTCATTTCCAGCCTACCCACTTTCTGTATCCACACAGAATCAAGTGCAGGGTGAAATAGTCACCTCCTACACTCACACAATCCTTTTTCCCAGGCGACTGTGGAACCAGCAAAACAAGAACTTTCTTTAAAGAAACCATAGTATGTGGTTGGTGATTAAAGTTATATTTTAGTTTTTTGCCTGTATGGATAACATTCAAATAACGAATTAACCGTTGATCCATTACTTCAGAATTTTTCTAATAATCTACTTTCTGACAAATCTAAGTAGGGGAAAATGTCTTTGCAAATTGTTGTTAAAAGTCCTTATTCTAGCCTCTGTGGATAGACTCACTTTCTAACTCTGCTAGTTCCTCTCAGGTTCATGACATTTGCTTCCATGCCATCATCTTTGAAAGAAATTAAGCTCTGTATCTATCCAACCACAAGAAGCACACCACAGTTTTCTTGCCATGGTTTACAACATCGTTTTGTTGATTGATTTGTTTCTTACCAAGCATTGGCCAAGTAGGAGGCAGGGGAAAGGTAAAAGTTCAACCGTGTAGCAAAGCCCTGCTATGCGGCCGGCTGAGACTTTTAGTTGCAAGTTATTGAGCAGATCATGAGGCCTTAAGCCAGCTCCTGTGTTGGAGTTGTTGGCCATCATCACTGGCCACTATGTTGCCTTTGTTATTAGTATCCCTTTCTTGCCTGACAATGAATGATACATTCAGATTGGACATATATTGGTTGCTCTCACATCTGTCTGAACGTGTCAGTCATCATAGTATTTCTGCCAGGTGGGCATTACTCGCCCCTGGGCTCAGAAAAATTAAATGACTATTCAAAGTCTATCAGTGAAAGGAGTAGAATTGCAACCTAGGTTTATCTGACTTCAGATGAAATAACTGTATGATCTTGAGCTCGGTCCTTCAAAGTGGAGAAAGATGAGCCCACATCTCCTCTGACACTCAGACCTTTCATTGCATTCCATGTGTCCCTTGGCTATTTTTCACGTTTCTCCCTGACCCTGTGAACTTTTCATTTGCATCCTCTTATGCTGTGAGTATACATACCAGATTAATCTTGGGAGGAAGAGCAGGAGGATGAAAAGGAGGATTAGGAGTGGTCCCACCAACACCCTCCCTGTACAAGTAAACAAAATGTGGATTTCTTCTGCCTACCTGCAGCTTTTTCTTTTGCTATCCATGCTCATGACTAATTCTCTGCAGAAGCTCCCCAGTAATTCTTATGTTAAGCCATGGGGCAGACACCAAAGTGCTGTAAAATTGATGGGATTTTTGCTGAGCTCCATTGCCACAGGCTCTACTTACTATGAAGACCTTTACGTGATTTACAGCTGCCTTTAGAAGAAAAAAAAAATCTATTGATAATATTGTTTCTCCGTTAATTCTTGCTCTGGGGTTGGTAAATTGAATTCAAGCACAGTCTGTTACCAAAATAAGAAAAATCTACCCAGAATGTAGATTTAACATTAATCATTCAAAGAACTAGACAATTTTCCTGGATACATAAAGGTTTAATAAGGGTGTTAGCCTAAAAGATGTCAAAGTTCCTCTAAATTTTATGTAGAGTTCACATGTGTGATATTTTATTCTTAGTTAACAGATGCAGAAAGACAAGGTGAAGAAAAGAACTTAATTTAAATGACTGTTTCTCTAGCAAAGGCCATTTCCTCAAGTCAAAATGAAACCTCTTGAAAATTGAATTGGGGATATTTCCAAGTCTTCTGTTTATAGGACATGATGATTGTCTTCTGGGGAAATGACTCCACCTGGGTACAGTCATCATCATCCATGGGCAGAGGACTTTACTGTGCATTATGGGCTGAACTGTGTACCCACCCCCACACATTCATATGTTGAAACCTCCAGTAACTCAAAATGGGGTCTTATTTGAAAATAGGGCCTTTAAAGAGATGGTAAAGTTATTAGGGACAGGCCTAATCCAGTATAACTGGTGTCCTTATAAAAGGAAAAATTTGGACACAGCCAGCCAAACAGGAGAACTCCATGTGTACATAAAGACTGCCACCTACAAATCAATGACAGATCCTACCCTTACAGCCCTCAGAAGGAATTCACCCTGCTGACACTGTAATCTGAGACTTCTATCCTTCAGAACTGGGAGACAATACATTTTTCTTGTGTAAGTCATCCTGAGGCTGGGTAGGTAGTCAAGGAAGTGACCGTGTCCTTGGGATGCAGCAACGGTGGTGACCATACAGTCAACACAATAAGCCTCATCATTCACATTGTAATCGAGCTCATTCAAGCAAAGCAATCTTCAGTAGGGACTTTCCCTTCTAGAAAGCATGAGCATTTTGATTTTACTTGTCTTCAAACTGACCCTTTGCTTATTGTAATAGTAAAAAACACACCCTTGCATGGATATTTAAGATGTTAATGAGACATGCAAGGTATGGACAAGCATGTACAGCTACTGCACATGTGCACCCCGTGGACCACCCAGAACATGCTTACTAGTAACACCTGGTTCCATCTCTTTGTGAATAATCATGTAAGACTCCCAGAAAGGGGGTCTGTCTCCCTAGAGCAGACTCTGCTGCCTCATCTTTACGAGCAGACCACTCTGAATTCTTTCTCTCTCAAGTTGTGCTGACTATTCTGCACCTAATTTCCAGAATATTCTTTTTTCTTTTCAATTAATTACTCTTGCTGCACTTCTTTTGCTGTGTGTCTCTTGTTTAAATTCCTTTAAACTAAGAGGACAAGAACCAAGGTTTAAAGCAGCCATCAACAGTCTAGCTTGTGGTACATCATTCCAGCAACCCTAGCAAACTAATACACCATGTACCTCAATGTTCACATTCACATCATAAGTGTGTGAGGAATTAACAGATGAAGAAACTGAGTCTCACAGGTTCACACAACAAGCACCATTTCTTTGTTCTAACATGCTAACAAGTATAATGCTGACATTGGTTTAAGAACAGCTATTCCAGAAGAAAAGAAATATTCCCGGCTTGGCGCAGTGGCTCATGTCCGTTATTCCAGCACTTTGGGAGGCTGAGGCGGGCGAATCATGAGGTCAGGAGTTCCAGAACAGCCTGGGCAACATGGTGAAACCCTGTCTCTACTAAAAATACAAAAAAATTAGCTGGCCGTGGTGGTGGGTGCCTGTAATCCCAGCTACTCGGGAAGCTGAGGCAGGAGAATTGCTTGAACCCAGGAGGCAAAGGTTGCAGTGAGCCAAGATCACACTACTGCACTTCAGCCTAGGCCACAGTGTGATACTCTAAAAAAAAAAAAAAAAAGAGAAAAGAAAAAGAAAAAAATATTCTTGTATTAAACATATTAGCAATAATGAGATTTTATGATAGCATTAATTCGTCATTTTTAGTCCCTATTGGTATCAGGCATTGTTCTAAGTGCTTTACATGTTTTCTGGGGTTTTTTGGTCTTTCTGTTTTTTGATTTTTGAGACAGAGTCTTACTCTGTCACCTAGGCTGGAGTGCAGTGGCGTGGTCACGGCTCACTGCAGCCTTGCCACCAAGGCTCAAATGATCTTCCTGCCTCAGCCTCCTCAGTAGCTGGGACTATAGGCGCATACTACCCCACCTGGTTAAATTTTAAAAAAATTTTTGTAGACATGGAATGTCCTACTATGCTCAGGCTCATTGTGAATTCCTATGCTTAAGTGATTCTCCTGTCTTACCCTCCCAAAGTGCTGGGATTATAGGCATGAGCCATCACGCCCAGCCTAACAAACTTATTATTAAGTAAGCATTAACAGGCTGTAATGTACATCAAAGGTAATATGCTAATGAATTACAAACCAGAAAGTAATCTGCCTTTTTAATATAGCCAAGTAGGTGCAAACTATCACATACATGTTCTCAGGAATAACGATCAACTGACCTTATGTAAGAGGACTAGACAACAGCCATTTGCTTAATATTCACCTGGTAATTGGGGTATTGGGGTAGACATCTGTGCTAGTTAATTGCCTTTATTTGAAAGAAAACAACATTTCTCTTATCTCTATGACGAGTATCAGTCAGAGCTTAGAGCAAGCTCCCACAGGGACCAGAAAACAGGGATACTAACTTCCTTAATGTTTTTATTTCCAAGAAATGCCTCTCAGGCCCTTAAGAAAAACATTTATAGGTTATAAGGCTAGCAAGAAATTTATTTAGCCTTTAAAAAGAGTTACATGTATATCAAAGGGACAAGAGAAGGATTTATAAATACTAGTTTTTTTGTAAGAAAATGTTCTTAAAAAAAAAAAAGAGGTGGGGAGGGAGTCATTTTCCTTTTTAGCAATAGGTGTTTCTACTCTCAAGCAGACAGATGAGAATATCCTTTATATATAGGGATTCTTACAAATCAACAAGAAAGAGACAAATGCAGCAATAGAAAAACAGGTACATGGTTTGAAGAGATGATTCGCAAAAGAGAAATTTAAATGCCCATCAAACGTATGAAGACAGATTATTGCATTAATTATCAAAGAAGTAGACAATAGGATTTGATAATCACATGGCAATCTGCCAAAAGTTGGAGAAAAAGATAATACTCAATTCTGACCTAGGTGTAAAACTTGAATAGTCTTTTTCGGTAGGAGCATAAATTGGCACAACTTTTCTGGTGGACAGTTTAGCAGGGAATCTCAGAAACATTTTATGAATGTTCAAAATTCTGTCATTATGGGCTGAATGTTTGCATCCTTACCCCCAAATTTTTGTGTTGAAATCCTGACTCCCAAGGTAATGGTAGCAGGATTGGGGAGCTTTGGGAGGTGATTAGGTCATGAGGGTGGAGCCCCCATGAATAGGATTAGTGGCACTACAGTAGAGACCCTGGAGGGCTCCCTTGCCCCTTCCACCATGTAAGAACACAGTGAAAAGGTGCCCTCTGTGAACCAGGGAGCAGGCCCTCACCAGGTACCAAAGCTATCAACACCTCAACCCTGGACTTTCCAGCCTCCAGAACTATGAGAAAGACATTTCTGTTGTTTATAAGCCATCTAATCTGTGGTATACTGTTATAGCAGTCTGAACAGGTGAAGGCATCTGCATTCAGTGGCCTATCCAAAAAAAACTACAAAAAATGTACATAAAGAATCATGTATAAGTATATTCTTCAAGGCATTCTTTAAAATATTGAAAAATGAGAGAAACTTAAATTTTGGTATAACCATATGACATAATTCTCTGTGCTATTCAAGTCTAATTTTCATAAAAAGCTTAATGACCCAAAAATGTGTACAATGCAATGTTGGGCGAAAAGAGCATGAAAGTTGGGCACAGTGGCTCATGCCTGTAATCTTAGCACTTTTGGGAGGCCAAGGAAGGAGGATTGCTTGAGCCCAGGAGTTCAACACCAGACTGGGCAACATAGTGAGAGCCTGTCTCTACAAAAAATCAAAAATTTAGTCAAGCATGATGGCACATGCCTGTAGTCCCAGATACTTGGGAGACTGAGGTGGGAGGACCACTTGAACCCAGGAGGTTGAGGCTGCAGTGAGTGATGGATGATTATACCACTGTACTCTAGCCTGGGTGACAAAGACTCTGTCTATCACTTAGAGAGAGAGAGAGAGAGAGAAGAAAACATGAAAAGGAGAGAAATAGTTGAATTTATTAGTAATCACTAATCACCATCTCTAGGATCTCTAGGTAATGAAGGTAATTATGATTTTACTTTTGTTCTCTTATTTTCCTCTCCAATAAATATATATTTATAACTGAGAAAATCCCCACATTTTAAAAAAGAGTTATTATGCAGAGACAGGCACACAAAAGGATTGAACTAGTGAACTAGCTGACACTGTGGTATGCTTCGCCTGAGCTTCTATCAAATTTAGAATCAGGTAGAGGTCCAAGCAGCATTCTTAGGCCAGTGACTCCTCCACAAAGCCTTTTTGACAAGTCCAGACTGTGGTGACCTCTTTTTCTTTCATATTCTTAGAGCACTGCTGTGCAAACCATCTACTTTGCCCCAGTATAATCTCATGTTGAAATAAAAATTACAGCTGAAAAGAGATTTGAAGGGCACCTGGCTCAACCCCAAAATGCTGCACGGAGGTAAGTGAGCCCAGGGAGACTGATTAAGTCAGCATTTATTTCTGTATTTAGGGTTTTTCGGTGTTGTTGTTGTTAGCATGCAAGGGAACTAACTCAGGGTACTTAGGTTACCTCGAAGTAGGAGTCTATGGGTCACCTCAAGGTAAGGCTATATGGAAAGTGAGAAATACAGTGGCATAGTTGGGCTTCAGGGGTGACTGGATATAATTAGGTCGTTTAGGAGGTAATTTAGTGACCAGGTCATCTTGAAGTCTCTTTAATCACTGGTGGTCTCTACTCACTACCCCATTACTTTATTATTACAGTGACTCATTGGCTCTATTGTGTCTAATCATGTTTCTCTACTGTCCTCTTTTTCAGCTGCCTGTTTACTTGGTCATAGCTTCTACTGCTCTCGGGCTTCCACTGTCTTTCTAGATATGTTTCAACATCTGTCCATACTATTAGTGGTTATGATCTTTCTACCAATCAAATTGAAACTCCTCTACCACCCCAAAAAGCCTGAAGGGTTCAGGAAGTTCACACACTGCATACTGCATAGATGCTCCTCCTTTGTCCATCAAAGGATGCCAGTTCAGGCAAATCTGCATTTTCAAAGTATGGAGGCTTTTTGGTATACAGAATATTGGCCAATTTGTCAGAAATTCTTCAGAAGAGGACTGAGGCACACAGGTGCTAAGGCTCCCTGAAGGGGACAGCACAAGGTGCAGATTCCTTGTTTAGCCTTCCTAATACTAGATCCAGACTTTTTTTTCCTCTCTCTCTTTTTTATTTTTTCTGTTGGAGTGCAATGGTGCAATCTCGGCTCACTGCAACCTCTGCCTCTTGTATTCAAGTGAGTCTCCTGCCTCAGCCTCCCAAGCAGCTGGGACTACAGGTGCGCACCACCAAGCCCAACTAATTTTTGCATTTTTAGTAGAGGCAGGCTTTCACTATGTTGGCCAGGCTGGTCTTGAACTCCTGACCTCAAGTGATCTGCCCGCCTCGGCCTCCTAAAGTGCTGAGATTACAGGTGTGAGTCACTGCAGCCTGCCCTCAGCTTTTTCTACCATGTACTCCCAAGGCTATTCCAAGCACTCTAGCTTTCCCTTCAATTGCACTGGAAATGGAAAACTCAGAGGCATGCACGGCTCCTATCATTTACTGATGAAAGCAATAACACAGCAACTACTATTGGTAACAAATAATTTGGGACCCAGTTGTTAATCATTTTTTTGACATGATTATAAATCAATAAATTAATAAATTTTTCCAAAGTCACCTAGCTTGTTAGTGACAGGACCAGATTAGAACTCCTGACTCTCAGCTCAGAATTCTTCCCTGGGCATCACAATTAGGGAGAAGCCCAATGTATAGCTCTGTGCTACGTACTATTGATTTCTTTTTATTTTTAGAATTTTTTTTTAAAACAGAGTCTTCCTCTGTCTCCCCGGCTGGAGTGCAGTGGCGCGATGTCAGCTCACTGCAACCTCCGCCTCCTGGGTTCAAGCAATTCTCGTGCCTCAGCCTCTCGAGTAGCTGGGATTATAGGCGCATGCAACTATGCCCAGCTAATTTTTGTATTTTTAGTAGAGATGGGGTTTCACCAAGTTGGCCAGGCTGGTCTCGAACTCCTGACTTCAGGTGATCTGCCCACCTCAGCCTCTCAAAGCACTTGGATTATAGGCATGAGTCACTGTGCCCAGCCTGCTATGTGCTATTGAACTGTGAGTCAAGATTGCTATTAGAGCAGATAACTATCTTTAGAGTCTTAGACTCTGTTTGGGGTGACAGGATGGACACAAATGAAATAATCAGGAGGTTGTGAAATCAAATCCCCAAAGCAAGAACTGTGCTGTCCAATTCAAGAGATGCTAAGTACATGTGTATATTTAAATTTGTTATTGCATAAAATTTGAAATTTAGTTCCTCAGTTTTACTAGTCTCATTTCAAGTTCTCAATAATCACATGTTGAGGCTAATGGCTACCATATTGGATAGTGTAGATGGAGAACGTTTGTATCATTTCAGATAGCTCTTTTGGATTGTGTTGTGCTGGAGACCAAAAATCCAATGGGAGTTTAAAGATGAGAGAAACCAAACCATATAAAAGTGTGTTAGATTTCTAATTAAATTTCTCCAGAAGTTCTACATTGCTTTCTGAATTTAGTGTGAAATCCTTTTCAGTACAAAGGAATCCTCTTGAAATCTTACCTCTTGCCCCTCCTCATTCCAAACTCCACATCCATGCCACTTTTCTCTCAATAGAACATTCTCAGGATTAAACTTTGCTTTGACAGTAAAGGTACAGTGAGGTGGTCAGCCAAACGTGATAGATTAAAAACACAAATTTGTCTTTTATCCCTCCTTGAGTCATACTAATATGTCAGAAAATGAACCTTTTTTGTTTGTTTGTTTTGAGACAGAGTCTCACTCTGTCACCCAGACTGGAGTGCACAGGTATGATCTCTGCTCACTGCAACCTCCACCTCCCAGGTTCAAGTGATTCCCCTACCTCAGCCTCTCAAGTAGCTGGGACTACAGGCACGTGCCACCATGCCTGGCTAATTTTTGTATTTTTGGTAGAGATGGGGTTTCACCATATTGGCCAGGCGGCTCTTGAATGCCTGACCTCAAGTGATCCACCTGCCTCGGCCTCCCAAAATGTTGGGATTACAGGTGTAAGCCACTGCACCTGGCCTAATATTTTTAAATAAATAGACGAATTAAAAAATCAAAGGCATATATGCACAAGGAAAAAAAGTCAACCCACTTACCAACTTTGGGAAGATGGAAATGTGACGGACAAGTGGGAACTGAGTTGCCAGTCAAGCAAAGATGAATCCTCAGCCTGTGAAAAATTGGTGTGTGGAAGCCAACAAGAAGCAAGCTAGTTGGAAACACAGAACTCTGAAAAGGTCATGAATGAAGGCACCAGGTAAAGCCGAAAGCATGGGCATGTGGTAGATATGAGAACTAGGAGAGATGACTAATGTCTTTGGAAAGAAATAGCCCCAGATCCCATTTCCCACTCTACAGAGTCAAGCTAATATCCCTCTCATGTAATGTAGCTGATGAGCAAGCTGTAACACTTTAAGATTGAAGGGGACACTAGTCATAGTTAATGCAGGAGCAACGGTGTGAACATGACAAACAGCATTCCAGCACCAGAGGCGTAGAGGAGATATAAAATATGGTCACTGCTCTCAAAGATCTTTCAATCAAGATCTTTTAATAAAGATCTCCATAGCATTCAACCAATTTTAGCATTCATTTATGAGTTCTATTGGGTAGAGAAACAAAAGAGAACACTAAGATCTGAAGTTACTGAAGAAAGATCAGAGACAAAAGGTGATTTGATCTTGAGGATGGTAAGATTTGGACAACACACTTCTACCTATTTCTAAGAAGTCAGAATTAGGTAGTAAACCCCTTTATTTGCAGGCTCAAGAGGTCAAAATGAACACTCTATATTCTGCAGCACACAGGAGAAACAAATTTATTAAAGAATGATAGCCTGCTTCAAATTTTGCCCTCTCTTTGGAGAATTTCACAAATAAATGAAACCTTTAAATTTTGTGAAATTCTTTTATTGCTAAGCATTATTTTGTTTTGGCTGTGGTCAGTAACTCATTTGTACTAAGACATTGAGCTCAGTTAAACCGGAGAAAAGGGGATGGGAAATACAAATGGAACTATTTACACTCACAGAGGCCCCAGAAAGCGTGTCAATACAGAACAGCAGACCAATTCCTGACCACTTAAGACCAATATTTTTACCTATGAATTCAATTTCAGGTTGAATATCCTAGCTCCAAATGGTCCTTTATCATGGCAAAATATGTATAAAAATATTCACATTATTTTTTAGCAGGTAGAGATTGGGGCCTTTTAAAAGTTATTATTTTTAATTGTGGCAAAAAAAACATGTAACATAAAATTTACCGTCTTAACAATTTCTAAGTGCACAGTTCAATAGTGTTAAGTATATTTCCATTGCTGTGCAACAGATCTCCAGACCTGTTTCATCTTGCAAAACTGAGACTCTCTGCCCATTGAACAATTGCTCCCGATTTCCCCCATTCTCCAGCCGTAGGCAAGCACTATTCTACTTTTTCTTTCTATGAATTTGGCCACTCTAGATATCTCATATGTGTGGAATAATATAGTATTGTCCTTTTGTGATTGACTTTATCTCACTTAACATAATATCCTCAAAGTTCATCCATATTGTAGTGTGTGTCAGAATTTCCTTCTTTTTTCTGGCTGATTAGTATTCTATTATATTGATATGTCACATTTTGTCATTTGTTCATTTGTAGATGGATGCTTAGGTTGCTTCCATCATTTAGATACTGTGATGAATGCAGCTATGAACATGAGTGTGCAAATATTTCTTCCAGAGTTTGCTTTCAATTCTTCTGGATATATACCCAGAAGTAGGATTGCTGGATCTTATGGTAATTCTACCTTTAATTTCTTGAAGAACCACCATACTGTTTTCCATAGTGGTTGCACCATTTTACATTCCAACTAGCAGCGGGGCAAGAGTTCCAGTTTCTCCATATACTTGCCAACAGTTGTGGCTTTTTTTGTTTTGTTTGGCTTTTGATAGCAGCCATCATAACAGGTATGAAATGATATCTCATTATGGTTTTAATTCACGTTTCTTTAATGATTAGTGATGCTAAGCATTTTTTCATATGCTTGTTGGAAATCCATATAACATCATTGGAGAAATGTCTATTTAAATTCTTTACTCATTTTTAATGGTGCTATTGGGTTTTGTTGTTGTTTTTAAAACAAACAAACAGGATCCCACTCTGCCACTCAGGCTGGTGTGCAGTGGCATGATCATGGCTCACTGCAGCCTCAACCTCCCAGGCTCAAGTGATCCTCCTGCTTCAGCCTCCCCAAGTAGCTGAGACTATAGGTGCATGCCACCACAACTAGTGATATGGTTTGACTCTGTGACCCCACCCAAGTCTCACCTTAAATTGTAATAAGCCCCATGTATCAAGGGCATGACCAGCTGGAGATAATTGAATCATGGGCCAGTTTCCCTCATGCTATTCTAGTGATAGTGAGTGATAGATCTGATAGTTTTATAAGGGGCTTACCCCTTCATTTGGCTCTCACTTCTCTCACCTGGCTCCATATAATATATGCCTGTTTTGCCTTCCACCATAATTGTAATTTTCCTGAGGCCTCCTTAGTCATGTAAAACTGTGTGCGTCAGGCTGTTCACAAATCCTTGAACACAAACAATTCTCTCACCTAGGCCTCCAAAAGTGCTGGGATTATGGGCATGGGCCACTGTGTCCAGCCTGTTTTATTGTTCTCAAGTTGGGAGAGTTCTTTAAATGTTTTTGGATGTTAACTACTTATCAGATATATTATTTGTAAATATTTTCTCACAATTCGTAGACTGTCTGTTCACCCTGTTGATTTGTGTTCTTTGATGCACAGAAGATTTTAAGTTTCATACAGCTCCATGTGTTTATTTTTGCTTTTGTTGCCTGTGCTTTTGGTATCATTTTCAAGAAATCTTTGCCAAACACAATGTTATGAAGATTTCCCCTGTGTTTTTTCCTAAGTTTTATAAAGATATGTCTTACCTGTAGCTTTTAAATCCATTTTGAGTTTTTTTTTTTTTTTTTATGTTGTAAGGTCCAATTTCATGCTTAGGCATGTGAATATCCAATTTTCCCAGCACTATTTGTTGAAAAGACTGTCCTTAACTCCTATGAGTGTTCTTGGTGCCCTTGTTGAAAATCATTTGACCATATATGCGAAGGTTTTTTCTTCATGTTCTTAATTTGCTGAAAATTATTTATTGGATTTCCCTAATGCCAGGGAACAAAGAGTATTTTAAAAAAATTGTTCAAGTTTGTTCAATGGGTGCCTTTTTTCTTCAGCAGTTTTTTTTTTCTCTTTATGTCACACAAATATAAGACATGTCAAGATGAATAACACCATTTAAAAAATCATTCAGGTACAGATGTAATTATCTTTAACCAGACTCAATGAAAAATTGGGTTTCCACGAATGGCAAATCAGTAATGGTCATTTATCTTACTGAATCACCTAAATTTCCTTTTAAATATCAAAGGTATAAAAAGGAAGAGTTTATATTGTGTTCAAGGTACTGTTATCTCATTTAATCTTATTGCAGCACAAAGAGGTGGCAGCATAAGTTTCTCTTCCAACAGTGGGTGTATATTTGACTTACATTTTTGCAACTAAAAAGCCTACCTTGAACTTAGAGAAAAACGGCAAACTAGAGATGCAAAGAAGAACCAGAACAACAAAGAAATAGTTGTAGGCACAATGGCTCATGCCTATAATCCCACCACTCTGGGAGGCTGAAGCAGGAGAATTACCTGAGTTTGGGAGTTCAAGCCCAGCCTGGGCATTGTGGAAAGACCCCCTCTCTACAATTTTTTTTTAAAAAAATAACTGCACTTTAAATAGAATGTCTAAGGGAGACCACTGAAATTCAGTAAGGGAGAGACAGAAACCCTCAGAAACACAGAAATTTGGGATAGCAGCACAGAGAGGGAAGTAAAGCACTTATTTGAGATTGGCTTGGAACCAAGAGAAACTCCCCACTAGAGGAAAAAGGTAAGTGTGAAAGCTCCAGCAGTCCCCATCACCAATATGGATGGCTGCAATTCTAGCTACAGAAGGGCCTTGCAGTCTGTGCAGGTCCTGAGTTCAGTATAGAGAGCTGTCTGGATCATGTAGGTGTATTACTCCCGAAAAAGAATTCATGTTTGGTACCCCCCTACACATACACCTCATCAGGACTCAAACTGCTGTGGCATGGCACCATTTTAAGAAGAGTTACTGCTGGAGTGCATCTTGCCCTGGAGCCCAACAGCCTCTGCAACTCCACATCCCTGGGGCCCTGCCATTATACTACTGTGCCCACACAAAAGGCTGCAGTGCTAAAACCCCAGGTAGACTCAGTGGTACAGCCATGACCTCAGCATGCAAGTCCATGTAGCACCATATACCCCAAGGAATAGGCAGTCCCGTACAGCAGGAAGGCCATGTCCAAGACCAGTGAGCCTTGACAGGTTGGTTACTGGATACAGAATTACAGCTAGATTAGGAGGAATAATTTCTAGTAGTGTTCTATAGCACTGTAGGGTGACTATAGTTAAGAATATTTATGCTGTATTTTTAAATATCTAGAAGAGAAGATTTTAAATGTTCTCAGTACAGAGAAATGACAAATGTTTGAGGTTGTAGATATGCTAATTACTCTATTTGATCATTACACATTGTATACATGTATTAAAACATCATACTGTGCCCCATAAATATATATAATTATTATATATATTAATTAAAAATATTTTTAAAGACTTCTTTGAAAATTTCCAAACAATACAATAGCAACTTAAAGTACTGTTTTTTTTAAGAAGAAAATTTCCAAACTAATAGTGTTTGCAACAAAGGGGATGATATCTTTACCACTAAAACCTCAAATTATCAGTAAATCAGTAACCTCACATTGATTAGAATTAGATTTGACTGTATGGGATAGTACAAAATCACTTACTTAACCAAGATAAAATGTACTATTCTCTTATGTAACAGAAGTCCAGAAATAGACATTCTGGAGCAGTGTTGCATCTCCACAGGGCTGAGAGCCCAGGCTTCCTCTTTCTTACTGTTCACCATCTGCCTCCCAGCAAGGAGGAAAGAAAGAGAAATACAAGTCCCTTCCCTGAAGACACCATGGCTACTTACAACCCCTTGGCCAGAGCTTAGCCCCATGATCCTCTAGAATAGAACAGTGATATAAGTCAGTAGTTAGAAAAGTTTCAGCAATGTGATAAATCCCTAATACTTTACTGGACAAACCCCGACCAGTGTATATAATTTATCAACACCTTTTCCCAATACTCTTTTTGAAGTTTCCTGACTTTTTCTCTTTCTGCTATGGAACACAGGGACCTCTGTCCTTAGGTCATCACAAACAATTCCTAGAATGGTTCTTAAATTAAACTTCTGCATAAAAGAAAGCCTGGAATTTTGACATATTCAGGAACTAACAAAAATCTTAATTTAGAATCTGATTTTTATATCTTTCTTCATCAAAATACCTAGACTCACGCATTATTAAGAAATGTAGTCATTATTCCCTCTGTCCATAGATTCTGTTACTAAAGAAGAAAGAGAAGACTAACACTGGGAAATAACCACCAGTGTTTTTTATACCTACCCCCTCATGGCCTTTTCTTGTTATAATTCAAATAAAGGCAACAATAATAGATCCCTCCTTGTGATGCATCTGATGGCAAATCCTGTATGTTGTACCACAGGATATCCAAAAGAGCACAAATCTCAGCATGTCCCTCACCTGCTTAAATCCTGTCCATGTCTCCTCGACACCCTTCAGAATAAAGAGACATTTTATGAGATGCAAGGCCATCCTTCCTACATTGTCTACATCCATCCCTCACTCGAGTCCTGTCACTGCTTCCATTCTTTGCTCCAGTCTTTTCCCTATGTCTACCCTTAGCATCATCAAATCACTTGCAATTCCTCACAAGCACCCTGTGTGTCTATCCTTAGCTTCATCAAATCACTTACAGTTCCTCAAAACCACCCTGTATTTGGGCCCCTCATCCCTGGCCGTGCTGGGGCCTCCGTCTGGAAGCTCTTTCCTGTTCTTTCACTGAGTAACTGCCATCTCATCACAGACATTCAGCTGTAGAATATACTTGAATGCTTAAGAAAATCATCCTGCTTTTTGTGTGAGGGAGAAATGGTACCCTTCACCAATCTGCTGACCCTGGAGAATTGAATCCCATGTGAGCACTTCCTGGATGTAGCAGCCATGAAACGGGAATGTGACTCCCTCATCATTTTGGTAAACATCTCAGTGATGGCAGGCATAAGATCAAGGACTGTGTGCTAGACTATTCTCCATCATATGACCCACAGGTGGCAGAGCAGGGTGACGACAGAGGTAGGGCTGGGTAACAGGACAAGGTGGGGAGTGGCTGAGTGCTTTATAATCCCTCACTTGCAAATCCAGACTCCAAAATGATATGAAAACTGGAATTTTTTTCGCAAATCATTGGGCAGCAAAGTCTCACCTCACCTGAACTCATTTGGCAGCAAAAACTGACTTGTAATATGAGGCTACTTGTAATCTTTATTCCAGTTGGTGTGAATATTACACATGAATGTGTTTGATTTCAGTGTGCTGAGTCAGGCATTGCTGGGGATGAGAGAAGTATATGCATACATTTTAGAGAAATTAGCAGGGAAGGAATTGACTTTGTGGGAGTATAAAGACATTTGACCAGAAGATTCACGTCCACCCTTGACTGTGAGATCTGGTGTCAATGTCCCCTGGCTGCATCTTTGTCTTTCACTCTTCAGAGTGAATTTGCTTGCCAATCAGACAATGTAAAATGTGTTGAGAGGTGAAACTTATTTTGTGAAATCCTGGATGTTTTAGTCCCTGGAGGACAAAGGTCAGCTCCAACTTTTTTTTTTTTTTTTTTTTTTTTGAGGCAGAGTTTCACTCTTGTTACCCAGGCTGGGGCGCAATGATGTCATCTTGGCTCACTGCAACCTCCGCCTCCTGACTTCAAGTGATTCTCCTGCCTCAGCCTCCTAAGAACCTGGGATTACAAGTGCCTTCCACTATGCCTAGTTAATTTTTGGTACTTTTAGTAGAGACGGGATTTTACTATGTTGACCAGGCTGATCTCAAACTCCCAACCTCAGGCGATCCACCTGCCTCAGCCTCCCAAAGTGCTGGGATTATAAGTGTGAGCCACCACACCTGGCCCAGCTCCAACTCTCAGTCTTCACTGAGTCCCCATGCCCTGCCCCGGTGGAAGGTGCTCCAGCATATCAGATAGGCGTGTAGGTTTGCAAATCCTACAAAACTTTGCTTGCTTTCTGGGATATGTTCCATACTTGCAAAGAGAGGAAAAAAGCACCTTTCTAAATATTCACATGGCTAGAGACCTACTTTAGGCCTTGCATGCTTCATTACCAGTGCTCCATTAAATTCATACAATAAATAATGTGCTAACTGCATTAAAGGCAACCTTATACATTTTCAGCATAGGCTCTGGAAACAAAAATCTTTTTGTAGGTTCACTCATGTTCAGAGACACAGTGTATATTTTCTTGAACCTAGCAGTATGTGACCAAAGCCAAAACAATTAACATATTATTAAACTATCACACTAGGGCAGCTACGAGAATAAATTAGAGCTGTAATCCCGTTTTTTTCTGATTTCCAGACTTTAATAACTCTCCCTAAGGAAATATTTCAGATAATAATGATGATCACAGTCAAAGATCTGCTAATATTTGTTAATTGTTATTCCCAATTTATTAAGAATGGCTACATAAAATGTCAGAGGAAAATTCCAACTCTGCGTAAGGTTGGCATAGTGCCTGGGAAATGAGCTGTTTGCTCAGAGATAGCCTTAGCTTTGTGAAGAAATGTGTTCATTCCTTCAACATACACTTCCTGAATCTTTACCACATGTCAAGCACAGCATTCGATATTGGAAATAAAATAAGTTAGACGCTATCTTCTCCCTTGAGGAATAGGAATTTGAAAACAAGAATAGAAGGAACAGAACACCTTTAGGACTTAATGTTACAGGGTCCTTGAACTATATTTTAATTTTCTATTAAAGGGTGGTCTCCATGTCTTCCATCTTTTCTACTGGTTCTCAGCGTAGTTTTGGGCTTACAGAATGGTGGGGATAATTAAGTGAAAGGCAAAAAATGTAATAAATCTACCATTAAGTGAACTACAGGGAAGGCCCCTAAAGACATATAACGTTTTTCTTTTTCTCTTTTTCTAACTCTTCATCTCACATAAAACTTGCCTGGTATTCCAGAGAGCTCTCAAAAATACCGATGGAGTGAATGAGCCTGAGTTTTTCTGCTATTTTTTTCTTACAGCTAGATTGCTAAACCCTATTTATATGCACACAGGGGTCTGTGATGGTACTACGAGATTTTTCACATATGCACTCTGCTGGGTTACCATGGTGATTATAACTTATCACTGCCTCCCATTATTTTGTTTTCTAGCTTCAATATAACTACTTCTGTGTTCCATATGTGGAAAAGGAGCTGGGAATACAATGACAGTTCACTATCCAAATCCCAGCACCATTTTAAACTAAGAAATAACATTTTAAATTGTGATATCATGTCTTTATAATGTATTTTCATCCCCAAAGCTGGTTATCTATAATTTTACACACAGGCATACCTTGTTTTATTGTGCTTCACAGATACTGCTTTTTTTTTTTTTTTTCTAATTGAAGGTTTGTGGCTACCCTGCATTGAGCCAATCTATTGGCACCATTTTTCCCGACAGTATGTGCTCACTCTTCTCTTGTGCCTCCAATCTTAGGTTGCTTTTAAAATTCCAAAATAGGGCCGGGTGCGGTGGCTCATGCCTGTAATCCAAGCATTTTGGAGGCCAAGGTGGGCAGATCACCTGAGGTCGGGAGTTCAAGACCAGCCTGACCAATGTGGTAAAACCCTGTCTTTATATATTTAAAAAACAAAAAACAAAACAAACAAACAAAAAAACCCTCCAAAATAGGAGCAAGCCAGGATGATAGTGTGTGGTAAAGGGGATTCTCCTAAGAGAGAACAAATGGAGCATGTGTTCTTCTTGGATGGCAGCCTGTAAGAAGCTAAGACGGGCCGACATGTTTTAATATGAATGCATTCAGATTTGCAAACTTCACAGGCAAAGCAATTTCCTCTGCAGTACAGTGCAGCTATATTTAAAGTAGATTATTCTTTTTTTAATAGTTAAGAATAAGGAAAATGATTTCAAGATAGAACAACAAATTACAAGTTTAATTTCCTGGCTATAACATCAGACTTACTGTGCTTTTAATGTTACCTTTTTAGGGGTTTATTCACTCACTTCTGTCTCAGCATAGAAAACAATTTAGTGTAGATTTAAAATATTTTAACCAAAGAAATGCAAATGGAATGGAAGAGGAGAAATGGGGTAAGAAAATAAGGGGGAGAAAAAATAAAGGAATGAGGAATGAAGGAATTTATAGGTTTCATCACTCTGCTTAATGACTTCCATTAATAGCGTATCTTGATTAATATTTATTTCTCTGTTGCTTCTCCGCAATCAGGAATCAAGCATAAGTTACATGATATAAATATAGCACCAAACATTCCCCCAACTTCTTCCCCAGGCTTGCAACACAGAGCTACATAATAAATGCTTCCATACTTTGGAGCAGAGATTTTTCAAATTGTTCATTAGATGCTGCAGTTTCTAGGTATAGTAATAATAATAGCTAATGCCTGTGTAGTTCTCACTGCGTCCAGGTCCTCTTCCAAGTGTTTGTTATATGCTGTGTCTGTTAAACAAGCCTAAGAGATAGGTGTTCTAGTAGCACACCCATTTCACAGATAAGGAAAACAAAGCACAGAGCAATTAAGGTCAAGTAGTGAGTAGCAGAGCTGGGATCTTGCACCAGTATCCTTGCTCTGAACTTCAGTGTTACACGTACTCTCAAGGTTTGTCCCAGCACATTGGGAGGCGGAGGCAGGAGGACGGCTGAAGCTCAAGAGTTTGAGACCAGCCTGGGCAATATGGTGAGACCTTGTCTCCAAAATTAAAAAAAAAAAAAAAGCAAATACATAAATAAAAAGGTTTGTTTGGTAGGCGGCCCCCAGCTTAGGGTCCCAATATTGTACTATGGGATTCCAGAATACAAGTATAATAAAGAAACATAAGAGAACTCAAAGAGGTCTGAAAAGCAAGATCAATCAGGAGAAATTTGACTTATATTCGTTTTAAAATTTCCATAGTGATTTCGCTCTGCACAGTATGAGGCTTTGACAGTGATCTCTCTTTACCTGTCAAGAAAATGTGGAAGTATTAGTCATTCATAGGTATTTAGGAGGAAAGCTGAGGAGAACACCCAGAGAGGACAATCAGAAGTACATTCTCTGAAGGAAAACCTGTTTCTCTAGGATCTCTAGGCTCTTTATATCTCAAACATTCTAGTATGTAAGAATGCTGCTAAATATAATCTGGGGTATTCATAAGACATACATTTTCAAACCAGACAAACACTGTTGTAAGCTTTTTAGTGAAATGTTTCACTAAAGATAAACATGGTTTTAGGCATTTTAGTGAAATGCATTTAGTGACAGAATTGGAATGCTTAATTCTCAGAAAGGGGTGATAGAGGGTAAATTCTAGAAAGGCTTGGGTTTCAGTGCTCGATAACTGATGTATGGGGTACTCACTGTGTGCAAAGTACAGGTAGAAATTGGGGGACACACAACCCAGAGGCTTCAAGGAGTTTATATCCACATATGAAGAGCTTATGTACTTTCTGAAATTGTGTATGCTGTATAAACATATATTACTTTAAAAAAATTAAACCTGCTTTTGGTTCTATTTTAATATTTGAAAACTTAATCAGCATTTAGAGGGAATCCAACGGACAAACAGAGGCCTCAATTTTGCACAATTGGGTCTTTCTCTCTAAGGTCCTACAGATTTATAGTTTGTGTCTTGCAACTTAGCACTCAATTATGTATCACATTGTGTTACCTGCTTGTTAATCTTTTCCTCTCCAAATAAATTTTAAATGCCCTAATTTCAGAGACCATGTCTTATACTTGTGCAATATTTATAAAAGCATGGCTTCTGTGCTTCAGTCTCAGGAAGTGTTAGACCTGAAGGTTGTGTAAAGTCCACACATACACACACACACACACACACACAAGTCTTTTGTTTTCTTTCCTTTTCTCTTTTCCTTTTTCTAAGTCTCACTCTATTGCCCAAGCTGGAGTGCAGTGGCTCAATCTTGGTTCACTGCAATCTCCACCTCCTAGGTTCACGTGGTTCTCGTGCCTCAGCCTCCTGAGTAGCTGGGATTACAAGGCACACGCCACCATACCCAGCTAATTTTTGTATGTTTAGTAGAGACAGGATTTCACCATGTTGGTCAGGCTGGTTTCGAACTCCTGATCTCAGGCAATTCGCCCACCTCTGCTTCCCAAAGTGCTGGGATTATTACAGGTGTGAGCCACCACACCCGGCCCCAAAAGTATTTTTGATTAACTTGTCTTTTGTCTCTGTTGATTAAATACCATGAATGAAATATAGTCTTCAGCCATTTTTGTTAACATTGCTTTTCTTCCCCTCCCATCCCTGCCATCCAACAATTCCTGCATGTCTTAAATGAAAGACAATCAAACATAATTCTTTTTTTTTTTTTTTTGAGAAGGAGTTTCGCTCTTGTTACCCAGGCTGGAGTGCAATGGCGCAATCTCGGCTCACCGCAACCTCCGCCTACTGGGTTCAGGCAATTCTCCTGCCTCAGCCTCCTGAGTAGCTGGGATTACAGGCACGTGCCACCATGCCCAGCTTATTTTTTGTATTTTTAGTAGAGACGGGGTTTCACCATGTTGACCAGGATGGTCTCGATCTCTTGACCTCGTGATCCACCCGCCTCGGCCTCCCAAAGTGCTGGGATTACAGGCGTGAGCCACCACGCCCGGCCGATCAAACATAATTCTTAATTCTAAGTCAATTCTAATTTTTGCATACATATCTCAAAAGACTTGACTTATCTTCCTTCTTTCTCCTTCCTTTTTTTTTTAAAGTTGAAATCTGATTCACATAACCATAAAACTCACCTTTTAAAAAGTATACAATTTAGCAGGCTTAGGTATACTCACAAAGCTGTACAACTATCACCACTATCTAAATCCAGGACATTTTCATTACCCCAAAAAGTAGTCTTGTACCTCTCAGCAGTCACTCTGCATTTTCCCTCTCCTATTCCCCAGCAACCATGATTCTACTTCTGTCTCTATGCGTATGCTTATTCTGGACATTTTATGTGAATTGAACTGAATAAAAAACATATGGTCTTTCATGCCTGCCTTATTTCATTCAGCGTAAGGTTCTCCTTTTTTTCTCCTCCTCCTCCTCCCCCTCCTCCTCCTCCTCTTCTTCTTCTTCTTCTTCTTTCTTCTTCTTCTTTCCTCCTCCTCCTCCTCCTCCTCCTTCTTCTTCTTTCCTTCTTCTTCTTCTTCCTCTTGTTCTTCCTCTTCTTTTTATTTTAAGTTCAAGGGTACATGTGCTGAATGTACAGGTTTGTCACATAGGTAAACGTGTGTCATAGGGGTTTGTTGTTCAGATTATTTCATCACACAGGTATTAAGCCTAGTACTCATGAGTTACTTTTCTTGATCCTCTCCTTCCTCCCACCCTCCACCCTCCATATGCCCCAGTGTGCATTGTTTCCCTCTATGTGTCCAGGTGGTCTCATCATTCAGCTTCCACTTATAAGGGAGAACACAGCCTAATGCTTTCAAAATTAATCTATCATGCAGCATGTATCACTATCTCAGTCCTTTTTATGATTAAATAATATTCGATCATAGGAATATTTTACTTATTCATGTCCATCCATCATCAATGGATGAACATTTGGATTGTACTTGCATTATTTTTTCAATGAAATTACTAAATTATGTTAGTTATTTGTTGCCTCATAGCAAATTGCCCCCAAACTTAGCAACTTTAAACAACAAATATTAATTATCTCACATAGTCTCTGAGGGTCATAAATCTCAGTGAAGTGGTTCTGGCTCAGGGTCACTCATGTGGGTTCAGTCAAGTTGTCAGCTAGAGCTGCAGTCCTCTGACATCATCATGAAGACCCACTCCCACACCTGCTCACATGGCTGTTGTCAGATCTCAGTTCCTTGCTGGTGGCTGGACAGAGGCTTCAGTGACTCCCCACATAACCTACCATACTCCATCCCCTACTCCTCAAATGTTCATATTTGTTCCATGTGCAAAATATGTTTCCTTTAACACAATCTCCCTGAAATTTACAGCCCATTACAGCATCAACTTAAAGTCCAAAATCTCATCTAAATTATTTAAGTCAGATATGGGTGAGACTCTGGATATGATCCATCCTAAGGCAAATTTTTCTCCATTTGTGGGCCTGTGACACTAGAAAATATGACAAAGTACTTTTTTTTTTCAAAATACAAAGTGGTACAGGTGTGAATACCAGATATAAGCATTCCTGTTCAAAAAGCGGAAAAATGGAAGGAAAAAAGGACTCATCAGTCCGAAGCAATTTCAAAACCAAGCTGGGAAAACAACATTAGGTTTAAGTCCTTCAGATAAACCTCTTTGGTTCACAGCTCTGCCCTCTGGGCTTAAGGTTTTACCCTCTGGACTGTCAGCTCTGCCCTCTGAGTTATCTTTTTACACAAAGGCTTACATGTGTTTGTCCCTGAGCAGTTTTACAGCCTTCTTTCTACCTGTAGACTTTTAGGAGTCCAATAGCCTTTCATTTCATGCTGTCTCCTTCAGTCCAAGTTGGCAGCGTTTTTGCTGGTATAAAATTCTCAAGGACAATGTGAGTCACTGGTGTATGTTGTGGAGATTTACTTATTTGACAGGAGGCTCATCTGCAGATCTTTTCTAGATAATCCCATATCTACTTTCGGCTTCTGATGAGATAGCTAAGGAAATCCATGCCTCCTTCCTTCAAAGATGTTTGGTTCCCAGGGAAAGATTGTCCAGCTATTCCCCTGATTCGCCCTCCAGAGCAAGATTTTCCTTGTGTGATTCTTTGAAGTTTGGCATCTTTCATAACCTAGAATGACTGAGAATTTTCCAAATCATCAAGTGCTGATTTCTTTCTGGTTAACAGTTCCCTTTCCTCTCACATTTTATAATGAAAAGCACAGAGAAACCAGGCTGCATATTCAACACTTTGCTTGGCAATATCCTCAGCTAAATATCCAATTTGTAACAAATTGTTTTCCGCATTACTGTAAAATATAATTCAGTTTAACATTCTACCACTATATAACAAGGTTGTCATTTCCTCCAGTCTCCATATGTTTATTTCTTCCTAAACCCTTATTAGCAGTGCTTTAGCATCCATATTTCCACCAACAGTTTATGACAATTTATATATTCTATAAGACATGAGAGGTTTTCTCTACCATCCTATTCACTTCTGAGTCCTCACTAGCAGTCATTACATTAATATTCAGAATAAAGGAACATGTACAAATTTATGTTATCAGGTTGCTATGAGTCTGAGACAAAACTAGAAAAGGACATTACAATGAGGAAAAATTATAATGCCATATTCCTCGGAAACACAGATGCAAAATTACATACATAAAGGGGATAATTTCTTATGCAATGCATACAGGGGATAATTTCTTATGATCAAGATGCATTTTGTCCGGAAATTCATAACATAAGAGAATCAATCAATGCTATTGATTATGTTAGTAAGATAAATTAAAAAAAATTATATGATCATTTTAATCGATACAGAAAAGATTTCACAAAATTCAACAACTTTTCATGATGAAGTTTCAGGGTAAACTAGGCATAGATTACTAACAGCCTGGTCAAAGCACTCTAGGCTTTTTCCATAATGTTCCTTAAAATTCCTTCATCCTCTACCCATTGCTTAAGTCCAAAGATCTCTCCACAATTTAAAATATTTATTACAGCAGCAACAAAAGTATACAGTATAGAGTATCGGTACCAAAAGCATACAGTGTTGATACCAAGATCTATATTAGTTTCCTATTGCTGCTGTAACAAATTACCACAAGCACAGTGGCTTAGAACAACACACATTTATTATTTTACATGTTTAGAGCTCAGTAGTCCAAAATGAGCCTTACAGAGTGAAACTCAAAGTAGCAGCTGAGTTGTGTTCTTTTTGGAAGTTCTAGGCAACAGTTTATTTCAGTGCCTTTTCTGGCTTCTAGCGGCCACCTGCATACTTTGGTTCATGATCTCCTTTTTCCATTTTAAAAGCCAGCCATGTAGCACTTTCCTGACCCTGCTTCCATCTTCTTATTTCATTCAGTAACCAAGTTCTTTGATTGTAAGGACTCATGTGACTAGACTGGGACCTTCTGGGTAACCCAGAGTAGTCTTTCCATCAAAAAGTTTGTCACTTTATCACATCTGCAAAGCCCCTTTTGCCATGTAAGGCATTAACTCACAGGTTCCAGGGATTCAGACATTAACATCTTTAGGGGCCCATTATTCTTTCTACCATAACCATCTTTCATTCAATTTTTACTAGGGATTTAATGTTCTTTGACGCTACTGGAAATGTTTTTATAATTTCAATTTTCAATTGTTTGTCTCTAAGAAATAGAAATTAAGCTGATGTTTGCATATTAACCTGGTATCTAATGATCTTCTAAATTCATTTATTACTTCAAATATATGTTGGACTTTCGAATATTCTATGTATATAATTATATCATCTATGAATGACAATTTTAAAGCTTATGTCATTTATAATTTATATACATTTTTCTTTGCTTATGATGCTAACTAGGAACTGTAATACAATGTTAAATAGAAGTGGTTAATAATGAACATCTTTGTTCCTTAACTCAAGAGGAAAGCATTCAATGTCTTACTATTGCTCATAAAGTTAGTGATGGGTATTTTATAGATAACCTCCACCAGAAAATCTTTCTGGCTGTGTCCAGCTCTTCCTAGTTTACTCTGAATCTTCATCATGAAAGGGTGTTGATTTTGTGAGATACTTTCTTTGTATGTAATAAGTGATCACGTAAATTTTTCTTTATCTTATTAATATGGTCAATAAGATTGAATCTCTTATGTTATGAATTCCTGGAATGAATGCATCTTGATTACAAGAAATTATCCTTTTTATACATTGCTAACTTCGATGTGCTATTATTTTGCATCTGTGCTCCTGAGGAATATTGGCATTATAACTCTTCTTTATTGTCAGGTCTTTTCTAGTTTTGTGTCAGAGTTACACTAGCCTTATAACATGAGTTAGTAAGCATTTCTTCATTCTGAATTCTCACTGAGACAGATAGGCTGAGGAACATCACCTCATTTCAATTAGAGGTTGAGCAGGATCAGGACTGGCGCAGTTTTAGTGAGGCTCAGCACATATCAGGTTCACTTCTATTTCTTTATTTCTCTTTTTAGAGTTGGGGTCTCACTCTGCTGCCCAAACTAGAGTGCAGCGCCATGATCATGCCTTACTATAGCCTGAAACTCGTTAGCTGTAGCTCTTCTTTCACCTCAGCCTCCTGAGTGGCTGAGGCCAGTGTGCCTGGCCTTAAAAAAATTATTTTTGTAGAGATGGAGTCTCACTATGTTGCCCAGGCTGGTCTTGAACTCCTTTTCTCAAGAATCCTCTCCCTTTGGCCTCCCAAAGTACTGGGATTACAGGCATGAGCCTTCATGCCTGGCCCTCACTCCTTTCTCAGGCATGAACTTTCAGAATTTTAATTGAAATGCTGGTAGTTCTATTTCATGAGAATCCTTCATTTCAAAGATTTAGAGCTAACTCCGTAGTTTCTCACTTCATGTAATACAGGATCAAAATCAGGCAAATGTCTTAATTGGGGGGAGTAGGGAGTTGGTTTTCTTCTTGTCGCAATGGGACATTGTTTCTCCAGCTCAAATGAGGGGTATATCACTCAGCCTTTCTACATCAGGCCCTTAGCTTCCTGTACTCCTTGAGACTTCAAGAAGCATTGAATGTAGGAAAAATAGCCAAGCATTTTTATTTCCTCTGGTATCCAATTTGTCACACCATCATGAAGCAACTGCCAAGAGCTTTTCTGGTTTTTCTTTCCCTGTTTGTTGTGTTGCTGTATGGGCTAAGTCTGACCCTCAGCCCAGGCCCAGGATTGGCAAATGCCACCAACGAAGAAAACAGCTGGTGGTCATCAGCTCACCTAGAATGGGCTCTTCTCTCCCCAGAATGTTAGTTCATCTGTACTTGTCGCTTCCAACATTGCCTGATGTCTTTAACAATTCTTGTAATTTATCAATTTTTAGTTAGTTCTTATAGATAGAAAAAATGTTGGCCTCCCATGACTGAACACATCTTACCTAAAATCAAATGTCTTATCTTTAGATATTTTGGAATTTATATATAGTCATATAGTTGTTGAATTGTCAGAGGCATTGCCCAGTTTTAATTTTTATATGTCTCTCTTTCCAATTCTTAATTCTTTATTTTTCTTGTCTTATTGCATTCATAAGACCTGTAGTTTAATGCCCTATCTCATTCAGAATATCAGAGGGATTTTCAATATTTTGCTTCTATTTTATATCAGTATTTTCTAGATATTCTTTATTATTTTAAGAAAGTTGCATTGTATTCCTGGTATCCTAAAAGATGTTATCATAAATTTTTTCTTAGTCTTTGCACAGGCTATGTTTACAATCACCAAGACCACCCCAAAAATCTTAACACAATGGGCACAATTTTAATACATGAGCCTTAGAGAGTGATGCATTTAGAATATCACCTACATAAACAGAAATGATTTTGATAATTAAAATCTCCATTTTATATTTAGATAGTGTACTAGTTTGTTTTCACATTGGTATACAGAACTCCCTGAGACTGGGTAAATTATGAAGAAAAAAGGTTTAATTGACTCACAGTTCTTCACGGTGGGCGAGGCCTCACAAAACTTACAATCATGGCAGAAGGCAAAGCAGAAGCAAGGCAGGTCTTTCGTGGTGGCAGGAAAAAGAAAGAGCCCAAGGGAGGAAGTGCCACACTTTTAAACCATCAGATCTTGAGAGATCTCACTCTTATCACAAGAACACCATGAGGAAACCTCCCCCATGATTCAATCCCCTCCCACCAGGCTGTTCCCCTGACATATGGAGATTAAAATTCCACATGAGATTTGGGTGGGGACACAGAGCCAAACCATATCAGATAGGTACACAGTCTATGTAATATTTTTCAAAAATCATGCCCCATGAATACATTAATCTTATATTTTATTCACAGTAAATAATTAGTACACATCAGGTATGGCTAAAAGCAGATAAGGATTCTCCTACTAATAGATGCTGTTAGCTTGTTTCCTAGGAGTTCTGTTACTATCAAGTTTATAAGGGGATGAGACTAGGTGAACCCCTTCTTCCCTGGACATCCCTCTAGAGAGGGCAAATAGATAGCACAACTGCTGCCTATTTCTTTACTGAATTTTCACACATTAAATCAAACATATATGCCTAGAGCTAGCTGCATTTGGCAGTGATGTATTGTCATTGTTATATTTTTCTGGGTTCTGTTTGCTTTTATTTTTAAATTAGAAAAGTTGTGAAAATAGTACAGAGAGCTCACGTAAACCCTTTCACCTGCCTTCCCCTAATGTTAACAATTTACATATCCATCATACAATGATAAAAACCAGGAAATTACCGATTGGTATGATCCTATTAAGTAAACTACGGACATTATTTGAATGACACCAGTTTCACCTTTTGTCCTTTTTCTTTTCCAGCATCTAATCCAGGATCCCCCACTGCATTTAGTGGCTGTATCTTCTTCGTTCTCTCCAATCTAGGACCCCTCCTCAGTCTGTTCCTGTCTTTCATGACCATAACACTTCTGGCAAGCACTGATCAGCTGTTTTGGAGACTGTCTCTAAATTTGCATTTTTCTGAAGTTCCTTCATGATTATAATGACATTGTACATTTGGGGCAAAAATAATACGAAGTGATGTTGTGTTCTTTGGTGGAACATGATCTCAATATGTCTCATTGCTGTAGTGTTTGTTGTCCTTAATAACTTGTTTAAGTGGTGTCCATCAGATTTTATGACTGTAGATTGAACCATTTTTTCCTTTTGTAACTGCTAAACATTATGAAAAAGAAACTTTGAAACCATCTTAATATCCTGTTTTTCCTCAGATTTTCACTCACTGATTTGAGCATACTTAAGAGGATGTTGCACAATATTACTTTGGTGTATTTCTTTTTTTTTTTTTTTTTTTTTTTGAGACGGAGTTTCGCTCTTGTTACCCAGGCTGGAGTGCAATGGCGCAATCTCGGCTCATCGCAACCTCCGCCTCCCGGGTTCAGGCAATTCTCCTGCCTCAGCTTCCTGAGTAGCCGGGACTACAGGCACGCGCCACCATGCCCAGCTAATTTTTTGTATTTTTAGTAGAGACGGGGTTTCACCATGTTGACCAGGATGGTCTCGATCTCTTGACCTCGTGATCCACCCGCCTCTGCCTCCCACAGTGCTGGGATTACAGGCTTGAGCCACCGCGCCCGGCCAACTTTGGTGTATTTCTAATGGTGATTTTCTTCACCGTTTTCCCATCCATTGTAGGAAAAAGAATACTTATTCTGTAAAGGCAGAAAGTTTAGTAGAACTTTTTTTTGGATGCTTCATAATTTATTTCCCCTCTGCTCTCCCCTCCCATCTCACCCTTGGTGATGGTTGTACCCATTTGAGTATTTCTGAGCACATGACCATAAGTAAGTCTTGAGAGAGGAGTGAAATTCTTGTCTAAACAGTAACAGAAGGGGATTAGCTGCAAGGATAGCATATCTGTTGTGCAGGAACAGAAGCTGCCAGATCTTCTTGGTGGACAATGAATAGAAGAATTAGAATTATGGAACATCTGTCCCCCCAACCACCCTTTCTCACCCATCTCTCAAACCCCCACTGTCACTCCACCCCATTAATAGTGTCAGCAAAAGTTTAATCTTCCAGTTTTAAAGTGCAAATGATTTGGGTTGCAATGGGTCTGAACAGAAAAAAATGAAGTCTTCTCTGTTCATGCAATGTTTTCCAGAATATAAAAGATGAGTTTCTTGACAAGGCCCTCACTTAGCTGGCAGGCCCCTCCATGGATCGCTGGCACCAATGCGCTGTCCAGTTCATTCCTGTACTGCAAGAGAAGGGGCTGGCCATTGCTCCCTGCTTGATAGCCAACCCGATCTGTGTCAAGTGTCACACATAGTCCCAGTTTTGTCATTTCATCTTCCTTCAGAAGCTTCAGGTGAGGACAGATAGCAAGGCAAAAAGCCTTGGCAATGTGCTCAGTCAATCTACGGTGATCTGCAGGATCATTAAGGCAGTTGTGCTGGTCAGCATTTTCTGGGAAAAACACCTCTGTTCATCTGATGACTTTTCCATTTGCTTTATATTCTGATCCATGGAACATCTTCACATTTGTTACAGTCTCCTTGGACTTCCCATCTATTGGACTTATGACACCCTTGCTAACGTTCTCATCATCATCCACCCACTGGATGTGGATGTGCTCCTGGGGATCCTCCGAGTCTGCCTTCCCACATGTGATGGTGAAGTCCTTCATCACTCACGGTGACTGCCTCAAGGAATACATGTTCTTTGCAGTGATCTGGACCATAATGCCATCTTTTCTAGGCTGATTGTGAATACTGATAGCCTGGGTCTGACAGTTTCCATCATCATTCTTTAGCAGGATTTTTGTGGAAAACAGAATGTGTCATGCTGAATATATAGCTCAGGAAATTTCAAAGCAAAGATTTGAAGGTGCTGCCTGGTTTCTTTTTGCCACTTGTAATATGCAAGAGGAGAGAGATAAATTGAGGAGAGAACAGTTCAACGACAACAACAAAAAAGCAAGACTGGGAAATTTTGAAAATTTTTCAGGCTTTCCAGATGGAATTAGGTGCTACATGTCAGAAAAGACTGCTAAAAATGTGGTATAGAGAAAAGGCTGGGTGTGTGATTGACAACACAACTTCTGCTAAAACCACAGAAAAATCAAGAGATCACACAAAAGGCCCCATTAAGAGATGAAGGGTGTGCCCCTCAGATCCTCTCAACGAACATAGACATTCTCTCCGCAAACTTACAGGGCTGTCCCTCAGCCATCTCAACAGAAGCCAAAGGCAAAGAAGGCTCATATAAAAAAGATCATAGGAGTTTGCGTTTTGTCTATGGAGTGAATCCTCATGAAATAAATTCAGGATCCACAATGTTGTGGAGAAAATTATTTCAGTAGAAACACTACCATCTTAGACAAAAAGGAAAAGAGAAAATATAAACTGAAAGGGGATGTTGGACCCTTCCTTACACCAAATTCTAGTAGCAGGAAGCAGGCTGTAAATAACTCAACTGCAAACACCTGCTACATTTTATGAGTAATTAAGAATGATTCAGAGGGTGGAGCTATGATTGCGCCACTGCATTCCAGCCTGGGTGACAGAATGAGGCCCCATCTTTATAAAAATAAAAATGAAAAAATTCTGTATTCCAGCAGAAGGGACGGAGAAGGACTGAGAAGGTGTGCACAGAGTATAAAGGGTGGAGCCAGCAGCCTACAGGGCGGGGTTAAGAGCCTAGAGGGTGGAGTCAATCACCACAAAGGCAGAGCCAAGAACCTGGGGTATGGGGCCAAACACTAGAAATGATTATTCTCAGGCTATATTAGTCCATTTGTGTTGCTATAAAAGAATACCTGAGACTGGGTACTTTATAAAGAAAAGGGGCTGTTTCGGCTCACAGTTCTGCAAGCTTCTGAAATGTGGTGCTGGCATCTGCTACTGGTGAGGGCCTCAGGATGCTTACCATCATAGAGGAAAGCAAAGGGTAAGCGGGGGTATCATATAACAAAAGAGAGAGCAAAAGCCATGCCAGGCTTTTTTTTCTGAGATGGAGTTTTGTTTGTTGCCCAGGTTGGAGTGCAATGGTGCCATCTCAGCTCACCAAAACCTCCATCTCCTGGGTTCAAACAATTCTCCTGCCTCAGCCTCCCGAGTAGCTGGGATTACAGGCATGTGCCACCACGCCTGGTTAATTTTGTATTTTTAGTAGAGACGGTGTTTCTCCATGTTGGTCAGGCTGGTTTCCAACTCCTGATCTCAGATGATCCACCCACCTTGGCCTTCCAAAGTGCTGGTATTACAGGCATGAGTCACCATGCCCAGCCATGCCAGTCTTTTTTAAACAACCAGCTCTCATGTGAACTAATAGAGTGAGAACTCACTCATCACCAAGGGGGTGCTGAAGGGAACCACCCCCGTGATCGAACACCTCCCACCGGGTCCCACCTCCAACATTAGGGATTGTATTTTGACATGAGATTTGGAGCAGAAACATATCAAAATCACATCACAGGCCTTGAAAAAGAAATTCAACATTTGCTTTGCTCTATTTCAAAACTTTTATAAGCTAGTGACTGCTTTTTACCTCTCATCCTTTCACTATTTGTGCTAGGATGTCTATAATTATCCTACACAAATCCCATCTTATTATTTTCAGTGTGTTGGAGCCAGATAACTTGCCTCTTTAGTTCACAGGTCAGTGGATGGATTATACCCAGGGGACTCATTCACAGCTGGGTTAGATGATTTGAATGAATTTGTGGACTTTGAGGTAATGCTATAATGGGATGAGAGCCTGGGGAATCTTGGGAGAGTGTGAATGTATTTTGCATGTGGGAGGAACAGAAATCAAAGTGAAGAGAAGTGAAGATGACTCCAGAAGGCACTTCAGAGAAAGTGGGAGTAATGCTTTTTGTTAAACTCAGGTGATAAATATATCAGTCTTTATTCTACTGTTTTTCTTTATATCTTACACACATAAATGCTTTCTTACTTAATATTTAATAAAGAAAATTTATTTAAAAAAATCAGAAAACATTTAAAACTTCCAATTCAGTCTCGCTACATACTGGAGACTGCCAGCTGTTATCAACGTTCGTCCTTCTTTTCCCCATAGCGGTAGATTGATAGTTGGGTTAGTGTGCCTGCCAGTGTAAGTTCACCGGCGGCAGGGGAGTGAAAACGAAGATGTTGCTTTCAGGCTTGGGCCTTCTCACTCCTTCCCCATCTCTTGTGCTAGAACACAGAATTTTGTCCATTATTATTATTATTATTTTATAGACATGGGATCTTGTTCTGCCCAGGCTGGAATGCAGAAATGCAATCATAGCTCGCTGTAACTATAAATTCCTGGGCTCAAGTGAGCCTCCCTCTTCCTCCCTACAAGTGACTGGGACTACAGGCACACATCACCACCTCTGGCTAATTAAAAAATCCTTTTTAGAGATGGAGGTCTCCCTATGTTGCCCAGGCTGGTCTAGGACTCTTAGGCTCAAGTGATTTTCCTGCCTCAGTCTCCTGAGTTGCTGGGATTACAGGTGTGAGCCACCACACTTGGGTGGAATACAGAATTTAACAGAAATTCAGTAGTATGGATGAGAACAATGCTAATAGGGCCTGGCTTTTCCTCTCCACTTGGCAGCATCTGTGTCATCAGCAGCTCCTGCTCATTAAAGATGCAGAATACCTGGCACCTCCACAGACCAACTGAATTAGAATCTGCATTTTAATAAGGCCCACCGGTGATTCTTATGCATATTAACGTGTGAGAAGTGCTGTTCTAGGAGATGGTGCAGAAACAAGGTAAGAGGACCTTAAGTCCCTGAATGACTTCATGGAGCAGAACTAGGCTGTTATGTAAGAAAAATGAAATTTTTGATGTTTAAGTCGCTGTATCAGTGAGAGACTGCAATAGTGATAGGGACAGGGGACAGAAATTCTAGGCAGAAAAGGGAAGGGTCCCTGGCAAAGCCCCACCCTCAAACCTGGAACCATGATCCAAAGTGAGAACATGCATTCCTGTTTTTCCCACTCAAATATTCCTCATTTACAAACTTTGCTATAAATTAAGATCAACAGGCACTCCTGTTAGTGCCTTAAAACACAAAAACAAAAACAAAAAACTTCTTCACCGTAGAGACATTGGCAATCTATTCTGGGCCTTCTGGATGGAGTCTGTAAACCCTGTATTACTGGCCACTTAGGGGCTTTCCTGGAAATAGATAATTTTTACAGACCCTGAGCCTAACACCTCCATACTTCATTGTCCATTATGCTTTGGGTCATGGAAACAGTACCCCACAAGCTAGGCAAGGCCACCAAAACCTTCTTAAGACAGGATGCAACCAAAACCTAGGCTCCAGCACATATTCTACCTGCAGAAGGGTGTGGCTTCCTCTACTTCAGTCTCTTACCAGATGCCAGGGTACTGGAGGGAGCTACCCTTCCCCCAGAGCCCTTGGTTACTTGCAAAGCCCCTTGGGATGAACTGCGTGAACATTAATGGGAATTGGGAAACAACGCAAATGTCACTGCTAACCATCATACACATGAAGCTTAGTGGAATGTGGCTGCTTTCTGTTGCTTAACCAGGATAAAGAAACAACACACTTGACCAAACTTCAGGTGGTCATCTTAGCACTCGATACCCTGGTCAACAAATGGCCTATCTTCCCATTTATCGTAAACTGTTGAGCTGTTACTTTAAAACTATCACCTTTAAGGTAACAAAAAAAAACCTCTGGGAATCTCTTGCCTCACAGACACTAAAAACAAAGCAAAATCACATCTCCAAGTATACTGAGGCTTTAATACAAGGCCTTCTTAGTGCACTCCTTATTCCCTTCAAAGTGACAGAAACTACTGGTAGTAACCAAGATCACATTTTACTTCTTGGAATACTCAATGCTGGGCTCTTACGAAGGGCACTCAATAGAACTTCCATGTCCCTAATTGGCCCCAGATAACTGGTTTAACAGAGGGACATAATAGTCTCCTCAAACAACTCTTTTTATAATTCCAGTGCAACAAATAAACCACCAAAGTTCTCTGTCTTGTCCCAGGCCTTAACCTATTATTTAAGTGAATTTATATTTTATTCCCATCCTATAAGGCCTGGAGGCCAGATTATCCCACAGGCCAGACAACTGCTTATCTAGTATGAAACCCATTTGAACCTAAACTTCCACCAAAAACAAACAAACAAACAAACAAACAAACAAAACTATCTTTTCAGGTACAGTGACCCACCATTTTATTAACTGTTGGTTTTATTAATACTGCTCTGGATGCTTTCATTGGTTTACAATCCAGACACACAAACCCTCCAGTAACCCATTGTTTTAATTAAACATGACCATCGGTGAGGCCCATATCAACTCGAGCGGGTCCCCAATTGAAAAGGATGTCCCAGTCCCGCATCTCAGACAGCATCATCCTGGCCCAAAATCTCACCACTGGAGATGATAGAGATCACCTCAGAAAACATCACCCCAACACAAGATCTCACCACTGGACATGACTTTGCCCCCTGTGTCAGAGACTATTTTACCCCAGACATTAAAACCTCTGCCTCAGCAAAACCCAGGGACTGCCCCTCTTAAGACGTGAATTGGACGCAAGACATTTTGCTTCCCACAGAAGACACCAGCCTTACATGAGCCAACCCCTTGATTTTCAAGAGAGATAGAAAAATAGAAAGATAAATGTATTCTGCAATAATTTATTCTAACCTGTGATTTGTCCTTTCATTTTCTTTTCTTTGTAGAAATTGGGTCCCACTACATTGCCCAGGCTGGTCTCAAACTCATGGGCTCAAACAATCTTCCTGTCCTGGCCTCCCACAGTGCTGGGATTGCAGGTGTGAATCACCATGCTAGGCCTGTCTTTTCATTTTCTTAATTGTGTCTTTCACATAGCAGAAAGTTTTGATTTCAATAAAGTGCAACTGAGCAATTTTTTCTTTCACAGATCCTGCTTTTGGTGTTATAGTAAGAAGCTATCACCAAACTCGAGGTCCCATAGGTTTTTCTCCTTTGTTGTCTTCTTGAAGGTTTATATTTTTGCTTTATGATTATTCTCAACAGTATTAAAACATTTACATAAATTATCAGTATAGCTCTATGATCCATTTTGAAATAATTTTATGACAGGTCAGTGTATAGGTTAATTTTTTCTACATGTGGATGTCCAGTTCTTGTACAGAACTAGAAGATTATTATTTCTCTGTTGGCTTGCCTTTTCCCCTTTGTCAAGGATCAATTGACTTATAATTTTGTGGTTTTATTTCTGAACTCTGTTCTGTTCCATTGATCTATTTGTCTATTCTTTAACCAACATGACATTATCTTGATCATCATAGTAAGTCTTGAAGTTGGGTAGTGTAATGTCTCCAACTTTGCTCTTGTTCTTTAGTATTAAGTTGGCTACTCCAGGTCTTTTGCTTATCCATATAAACTTTAGAATTAGTTTGCTGATGTCCAGAAAATACCTTGCTGGAAATTTGATTGGGATTGCATTGAATCTATAGATCAAGTTGAGAAAAACTGAACTTAACAATATTGAGTCTTCCTATCCATGAACATAGAATATCATGTATTTCATTTGTTAGAAATTGGATTTCTTTTATCAGTTTTGTAGTTTTCCTCATACACAGTGTATACATATTTTAATTAATTTGTCCCTATGTACTTCATTCTTGTTGGTTCTAATGTAGATGATATTGTGTTTATAAATTGATCTCTCTTAGTCAGCATTCATTTACTAATTCATTCACTCATTCCATGAAATGCAAGGAACACATTTTATGACTTCTTATCTCTCTTTCTATGCCCTTGTGGGATACATTAGAAAACAGAAAATAGCGTATTCACTAGTTCTAAAGCAAAACTCTGCATTTTCTCTAAATTAAATTAGAAAAATTGTCAGCATTCCCAAATTCACATTTAAAAACTAAAAGCATCATTTAAATAATGGGCTAGTGAAGATTAAGAGAGAATTAGGAAAAATAAATAATATTTTCCAATAAAGTGTAATGGGTAGTTTATTTGTTCTTTTTTCATGACCTACCATGCCCAGACTGCTTTGCTGAGTTTTGACAACCTTATGCATGTGTGTAAACTAAGCCCATCAAGATACAGAAGATTACCGTCATCCCAGAAAATTCTCTCATTCCCCTTCCTTGTCAATTTTCCTTTCATCTTCCCATGCTGTTGTGTGTACCAGCCATCTCTCTTTTCCTTTAAATTGCTGAGTAGTATTCCAGTGCATGGGCATTTCAGTTTACTTATTCATTCTCTTATTAATGGATGCCTGTGTAGTTCCCAATTTTTAGCTATTATATAAATAAGCCTGCTATGAATATTCTTGTCAAATTCCTTGGGGGGACATATATTTTCAATTCCCCTAGAATGAAATGGCTTATGCCTATAGGTTAGGTGTGAGTTTAGTTTTATAGGAGCCTTTGAGACCTTTTTCCAAAGTGGTTGTGCCATTTTACAGTTCCACCAACGTTTGCTTTAAATTCCTGCCAACATGTGGGTCTTCTTAATTTTAGCTATTCTGGTGGGCATCAAGTGATAGCTTGTTATGGTTGTAATTTGCATTTTCCTGATGACTAATGATATTGAGCAGTTTCTCTGTGCTTATTGGCCATTTGCTCATCTTCTTTTGTGAAATGTCTGCTACAATCATTTGGCTGTTTTAATTGGGCTGTTGTTTTATATTGATTTGTGGAATTTCTTTGTGTATTTTAGATGTCAGTTCTTTGCCAGATATTACATTTTGTGAATATTTTACCCTTATCTGTAGCTTGCCTAGTTTCTTCACAGTGGCTTTTGATGAACAAAAGTTTTAATTTTTATAAAGTATAATTTTAAAATTTTCTAGTTTTTACTTTTATATTATGGTTATTGCTTTCTATGACCTAGGAAACTCTTGCCTATCCCCAAATGTATTATCTAGATTCTCCAGAGAAACAGAATCAATAGGGTGTGTGTATGTGTGTGTGTGTGTGTATATATATACACACACACATATATAGAGAGAGAGACACACACATAATTATATATACAGATGTGCGTGTGTGTGTGTGTATATATATATATATATATATAGAGAGAGAGAGAGAGAGACAGAGAGAGACCATTTTATATATATATGTGTATATATATGTGTGTGTGTGTGTGTGTATATATATATATATATATATACACATAGACACACACACCACTTTCCTTT
>NW_022436989.1:13715358-13806116 GCF_009761245.1 Sapajus apella | reverse complement strand
ATATATATATACACATAGACACACACACCACTTTCCTTTCATATATAAAGGAAATATATATATATGTGTATATATATACACATATATATATACATATAAAATGGTGGATATATATACGGACACAAACACACACACACATACCCCATTTTTCTTTCACTGCACAGGTATCCATTAATAAGAGAAAGGTATCCATTAATAAGAGAATCTAGATTATTTAAAAATTTCTGTGGACTTGACAAGTTCAGACATGAGTTTACAGATAATAGTGATATGACTATTATTGCAGAATGAATTAAAATCATGTTTAGGACAAATGCACTTTAATGCAATAGATTGTGCTTGGTTGGAATTAAATAGTAAAAGAATTCTGCTTAATATTAGTATAATTAAAGAACATAAATGTAGATAGTTATGCCTATATATACATATAAGTTATATAAAAAACTTTGCTAAACCTTAATTCAGGATATTTGTACATACATAATTATGTTATTATCTTATATGAAAAACTACAAATCCTATTGGTTGTATTTCTGTTTATTGTTAATATTTATAAAACATTTGGAGAAAATGATATCACTATTATAATGCATTCTTTGTAAGCATCTCATGACAGAGATGTTGTAATCCCTGTCAGTTGGTTGGTTTTAAAGCATGACCCATGTAAATATCTGTACTAAATGAGTTTATTGATCATGAGGCTGATAAGACTTTGACTTTAGGTCCCCTCTCTTCATTTCCTCACATCATCATTTAAATTCTTTAAAAGAAAATCATCAATCCATTGTCAAAAATGGAATGCCCAAACCTGCTGGAAGTCTTGAATGTACACTGTTCTGAGGCGAAGAATGGATACATATAACCACTATTAGGAACACTATAATCACACATTGAGGTGATGTGTATTGGCCGAATATTCATGCTTTCATATACATTATCTCTGTTAACTTTATAGAGAAATACAGATGTGAGGACGATTGCTATTGTCACTTTAGCAATAAAAAAATGGCAAGTCATACTGACAGTTTAGACTAATGTTCAACTTCAACGTCAGTGGTAAATAAAATGGGAAAGTAATTCCTTGCTTCTGATGAAGAGGCACAATTTTCTGGACAAAGATAATTGCAAATGTAATTTTGCAAGTGAAAATTTTACAGGTATAAACTTAGCATCAAAGTTTCCATGGTGATATTTCCTCAGTCTCCTGATGCATAACACATGTTCAATCATATTCTGTTATGTGAATCAGCTAACCACAGTATATATTTATAGCATTTCAGATTGTGTAAAAGAAATCCCTCAAACTGGATATGATATGATGTTGGGGCAGTGGTGGTGGGAGGAGAGGAGAACTTTATTCTTGTTTACCTTTAACTCTAGAAAAAACAACTAAAGGAGAGGACAGAGTTTGCAATGTTTACTTACCACTTAAACGACTATGGCTGATGATTAAATATAAAGCAATAATGCATTCATTGATTATAGCTGAGTTTAAGAATTTCTTGGGCAGGCTTTTAGGTCTTTTAATTGTTTTTCTCTATTCTCTCTGGATGACAAGTTTCCTCTAGGAAAAGAGCCGTGGAGCGTGATCTGGATGTGGAGAGCAGTGTCAGCCTAAGGATCAAGAGTCTGGGTGCAGGCCGGGCATGGTGGGTCATGCCTGTAATCCCGATACTTTGAGAGGCCAAGGTGTGTGCATCACCTGAGGTCAGGAGTTTGAGATCAGCCTGGCCAACATGGCGAAACCTTGTCTCTACTAAAAATACAAAAATTAGCTGGGCATGGAGACGCACCTGTCATCCTAGCTCCTGAAGAGGCTGAGGCAGGACAATCACTTGAACTTAAATCACTTGAGATTGAGTGTCGATCGTGCCATTGCACTCCAGCCTGGGAGACAAGAGAGAAACTCCACCTAAAAAAAAAAAAAAAAAAAAAAAAAAAAGAGTACAGGTGTAGATTCTAGAAGCATGTTTGTCTGGGCCTTACAGGTTACCTACCTTGAAAAAAGAAAAAAAAATTGAGTACTGAAGATATTTTTCAGGCTGCACAGAGGAGTGTGTATCAAAGAATGAGCTTTAACTGTCTTACGTTTTAGGTAAACATTACTTTGAACCATGTAATTGCAGGTAGACCACCATTCTACCTACAAAAGCAGCAATATCATATGAGTCAACTGAATATTGTAAAATACTTGCTAAAAAGCCCATAAAGATTTAGGGTCATTACAAGTTGATCATGATTTATGTGCTGAATCCCTGATCTACATCTGTTTTGCTTTAAGAAATGAACACTTTGGGTATTTTTACTTTTTATAATTCTGGCCAAGTATGTTTAGATAAGATTGAAAACAACCATAAAAACCTTCCTTCTTCCCAGATCTCCAAACATGTTAAGTGCCAAGTTCATTTTAAGAGTTGCTCATTCAGGAAGTTTTTGACTTTTTAAAATCTGGATTGAAAAGGTAGTTACTCTCTTAGAATAATAAAAATCTTAGAAGCACTGGCTGAGGCCCATCAACTCCTATTTTTCAGAGATGACTGTCACCTTAAACAGACTTTAAACATCCTCACTGTTTCCAATGCAGCCACCACCTTTACCATTCTCGTGATTGATTATCTGTCACTGTCATCTATGTTTATGTGGTTTTCAGCAAAGAACAAATATATTTCTTGGTGATTTAAAAGTCCTTGAAAGATGACAAAGTAATAATGACAGGAAGCCATTATTACGAAACTCTTAGGTTTCATTTTTAAATATATCACCAAACGGCATCATAGCTGTGTTGCCTGCTTTAGAATAACTCTGTATGCTCTGTGACTTTGCAGTTCAAAGGACAGGCCCTTCGTGACAACGAAAGAGCACTGAACAAAAGATGCCCTTGAAAAACGATCTCCCAGTCTGAGTTTACTCATCTGTAGAAATTGAATAATGCTGCCTGGCCTACTTAGTTATTGTAATGAAATTACAATAATGAATTCATCTAATTAATTATTTCATGAAAATGATCTACAAACTTTAAAGCATGAAATAAAAGTGAAGTTATTTAAGAAAAAAAGCAAAGAGAAAAGTAAAAAATATTTAAAAGAAAAATAAGTGCTCTGAAATAAAGTGAATAGCTTACCTAGAATGAAAATTTCTAGCGTGCACCCCACATTAAGGGAAGAGTAACAAAGACCAGCCAAGTTTGGTGTTTGGTTTATGATGACATTATTTCTGAAGTTGAAAGTGACCCTGTTTTTGTGTCCAGTGGGGCATGGGGCGAGACTGGATAATGGATAGAGGACACTGGACGGGTGAGCAGAAGGCACTGCCTGCTAGCCAGGTGGAACGTGGCCAGGGCCATTCGACCTTGAACCTCAGCTGCACTTCATTCAAGCTACCATAGCTGACTTTGAAACCTCCATTCCAGTGCATTCTGTGCTGCAGGATGCACCTTACAAAATGTAACCTCTCCGTGTATCCCTCCTCTCCTCTGCTCTCACCTGAAGTTTCTTCTGGGCTTCCTCTCTTGTAACTAGAGTTTCCATGGCTCCCCTCCTATGAAAAGTTTTCTACGTACCTTCTGTGACCCTTTAGTCAAATCCACTTCACCTACTTCTGCACCTACACCTACACAGAATGCCTTCTACCTTTGCCTTCCTGAAGCTTGGTTGTCCCGGAACAGTCCTGGCATCTCTTGGAGGAGGATGCTCATTTGACTACCCCTCAGGGCCGCAGATGGGATTAGTATCCTCCTCAAGTCCCTGTATCAATTTTCAAACAATAGCCCTTCCTTTCTTCAGTAAAAGGCACTCTTGACCACAGTATTTCTTCTTTCAGCCACTATCTCCATCATCCACTCACCTCCCACTCGCTCCCGAGACCCTGAAGATGTCTGCTCTTGGCATGTCGCCTTCCCCTCTCCTGGTCCAGGCATTGTCGTGGATCTCCAATGTGGCTAAACAGAACACCAGACTTGCAGCCCCTCTCGTGACTTTCTTCCCTTAACTTTGGCAATAGCTAACTGCTAGAGATGGCCATCACCCAGAACGCACTCCACTCTTCTGAACCAAGTCTTCTCCCCTCCGACTGCAGCTTCCTCTCCTTTCATCTTTCATTCCCATCTGCCAACTATCACCAGTCTCCCACCACATGGATACCAGCCGTTGTATAATTCTTCCATTTCCTTCTGATTTAGTAGCTCTTCACTACCTTTATCTCCTTCTCTATGCAGCGTAGTCACGGTGGTCCGTTATTTTAACGAATCTCCTTTTAAAGAGGCCTTTCAGTTCTCCAGTTCCTTCACTCTTCCACTCATCTAGCAAATCTCTACCTTTACATCAGTCAAAGAACTGATGACTGCTGCAGGAAATGGCAAAACTGAAGAGATGATTACCGCAGCACATGTGTGGTCTCTGACTTAACGGTGTTCTCAACACATCTCAACATCCTCTTTTGTGTCTTGTCAGTTTTCTCTCCCATTTATCTTTCCTCAAGTCCACTGCTCCACTTCTTTTTACTCACTCTTAGCAGTTATCTCACCTCCTGTTCATAGATACAGTGGAAGCTACTGGGCAAATTCCAGTTTCCACTTCCCACTTGTTCTCTGGGGTAGACATGGCTTGTTTGTTTGCCTAAATTTCTTTCCTGTTCTTTTTATGAGAACATCTTGTAAGAGATTTTCAGCCAAGGAGAAGAGATGGAGAGACAAAAAGATGCCTTACAAGCAAGAGTCATGATGCCAAATGAATGACCCCCTAAGCACTGCAGGGGTACAGGCCAGAAATGGAAGATATGGAGGGAAACTTTCCTGGAGGAAACAGGGGATTGGGACTGGGAATTTCCAGAGAAGAGGACAGTCAATAGGCATAGAGACGCCTCACCAGGAGGGAGAGCGGGAACGTACATGGAGCTCTTGAAGACAAAGAGGCCATCGCTAAGAAGTGCTTGGCCAGAGGATAAAAGACAGCAAAGCCAGAGGGGAAAACAAAGCTAAGCCAGATTCGCTCCCACTGAATTCTTTTTTTTTAAATGAAGTCTCATTTTGTTGCCTAGGCTGGAGTGCAATGCTGTGATCTTGGCTCACTGTAACCTCCACCTCCCGGGTTCAAGCGATTCTTCTGCCTTAGCCTCTGATGCCCAAGTACCTGGGACTACAGGTGCATGCCACTATGCCCAGCTAATTTTTGTATTTTTAGTAGAGATGGGGTTTCCCCTTGTTGGCCAGGCTGGTCTCAAACTCCTGACCTCAAGTGATCTGTCCGCCTCAGCCTCCCCAAGTGTGGGATTACAGGCATGAGCCACCACACCCGGCGCTCCCACTGAATTCACACTGAAAGTCCCTCCACCCCAATTCCCTCTTCCTCCTCTTCACCTCCTCCTGATCCCTCCAAGTATTCCTCCCACAGATATTTATTTTGTGCTTATTCTGTGACAGGCACCACATAAGGTGCTGCAGATTCCACACTGGCGAAACAACGCAGCCCTTCCTGTTTTGTAACTTTATAAAGGGAAAAATTTATAGAGAACTTATTCTGTGTCCAACATTGTGCTAAGTACTTTACAAGCATACCTCGTTTATCTTCCCAATCTTGAGTGGTTGGTATGGTTATTATTGCCATTTTTACAGAAAGAGAAACCGAAGCTTAGAAAGGTTGTTTCCCAAAGGCCGTTTCCCTAAGAGTAGATGGCTGGAAGTGGTGGTTAAGCCTACATGATCTGGCTTAGAATGTCAGTCTCTCAGTTTTCATATCAGCCTGTTAATTGTCTACTCAGCTTTGCCATTATCAACTGCCTGTTTATTCTTCAACCTTTATTATTTGTTAAGGACATGGCAGACATTGAAAATTAAACATCTAATGGAGGATTTTTGCCTTCCACTAGGTTAAATAGAACTGAAAATATCTTTTTTATACAGCTGACCCCTGAACAACATATGAATTAGGGGTACTGACCCTTTATGCAGTCGAAAATCTGCATATAACTTTTGACTCCCGCAAAACTTAACTATTAATATTCTGCTGTTGACCAGAAGCCTTTCCAATAACATAGTCAATTAACACATATTTGTTAATATGTTTTATATATATTATATACTGTGTATATTTGTATATAATATATATAACACAGATATATTTGTATATAATATATGTAACACATTTGTTATATAGTATATACTGTATTTTCACAATAAAATGAGATACAAAAAATGTTATTAAGAAAATTATAAGGATGAGAACATATATTTACTATTCATTTAGTGGAAGTGGATCATTTTCATGTTTAGTAGGCTGGGCAGGAGAAGGAAGAGGAAGGGTTGGTCTTGTTGTCTTAGGGGTGGCAGAGATGGAAGAGGTGAAGGAGGCGGAAAAGGAGGCAGGAGAGCTAGGCACACTTGGTGCAACTTTATGGAAAAAGGTCATAATTTCCCTCTGGGTTTTTGCTTTTTCCTTTCTCAAAAAGTGACTCTATACAGTACCAATCCTTCTTCTGCCATTTGCTTTCATTGCAGTGCCCAGACATAGATGGTCCTTTTCATACAAGAAGCCAAAAACAGTCTCAAATAATCAGAACCCTTCTGCCAGACTGGCTAACGTCAATTTGTTTGCTGGCACTGCGCTGTTTCTTCTATGCCTTCTTTCTCATCTTCTGACACTGGTTTGGAAGCACTCATCTCTGAGTCATCGTCTGTCAGTTCCTCTGGTATGGTGTCTATTAGCTCTTGAATTCCTCCAAGATCCACGTCTAGAAACCACCTCTGCCGCTAACTTTTTGCCATATCTAGAATCTCTTTTTTTTTTGGGGGGGGGACGGAGTTTCGCTCTCGTTACCCAGGCTGGAATGCAATGGCGCGATCTCCGCTCACCGCAACCTCCGCCTCCTGGGTTCAGGCAATTCTCCTGCCTCAGCTTCCTGAGTAGCTGGGATTACAGGCACGCGCCACCATGCCCAGCTAATGTTTTGTATTTTTAGTAGAGACGGGGTTTCACCGTGTTGACCAGGATGGTCTCGATCTCTTGACCTCATGATCCACCCGCCTCGGCCTCACAAAATGCTGGGATTACAGGCTTGAGCCACCGCGCCCGGCCTATCTAGAATCTCTTTAATGATTTTTTTGATTGGCACTACCACAAATCCTGCAAAGTCATGCTCAGCATCTAAACACAGTTTTCTCCAGCATAAATGTGTTGTTTCAGACTTGATGGCTTTCATGGCGCTTCTGTAATAACAATGCCATCTCTGATGGTGTAATCCTTCCAGACAGAATAGATGATGTTCTGTCTATAAGGGCTATCCCTCCATAGTGTACTGTGTATAATGAGTCTTAAAGGTCCTTATGAACCCCTGATCTAGGGACTGAATTGGAGACACTCTGTTTGGGGGCAATTAGACCATTTTGATGCCTACCATGTTGAATTCAGGGGATTCTAGATGTCCAGGAACATTGTCCAATATCAAAAGAACTTTAAAAGGCAGTCCCTTACAAGGTGCTTCCTGAGTTCAAGGATAAAACTGATAAAACCAATCCAGAAAAAGCATTCCCACTTTTCAGTCCTTTTTGGAGGCCCTCTTGTTATATAACCAAAAGACCGGTGGCTGGTGCTTATCTTTTCCCTTCAAGGCTCAGGGGCCAGTGCCTTTATAGATAAGTGCAGTCCTGATCGTAAACACAGCTGTACTTGCGCAAAATAGTAGAGTTAATCCTATCCCTTCCTGACTTAAATCCTGGTGCCTGCTTCTCTTGCTTACTAATAAATGTCCGTCCTTTGTGTCATTTTTTTTTTTCTTTTAGAGTAGGGCACTTTTATTTGGATGAAGAACCTGTTTAGGCAGATATCCTTTCTCCTCCATGGTTTCCTTACTGCTGCCTGGGAACTTGTCTGCTGTCTCGTGGCTGGTAGGGGCTGCTTCTCCTGGTTATCCTGACATTTTTTAAGCAGGAACGCTTTCCAAAATTATCAAACCATCCTTTGCTGGCATTAAGTTCTCCAGCTTTAGATCCTTCACCTTCCTTTTCCTTTAAGTTGTCATATAATAACTTTACTTTTTGTTAAGTCATATTAGAGTCTATAGGTAAACAATTGTTTAAAACAATTCCACACCCACATAAAAGCTGCATTTTCCCTTCCTTCCTTCCCTGCCTCCTTCCTTCCCTTCCTTCCTTCCTTTCTCTCTTTCTCTCTCTCTTTCTTCTTTCTTCCTTTTTTTTTTTTTGAAACAGTACCTCACTCTGTCACACAGGCTGAAGTCCAGTGGCATGATCTCAGCTCACTATAGCTGGGACTACAGGCTCAGGCCACCATGCTCGGCTAATTTTTGTGTTTTTTAATAGAGAGACTGAGATTCCCCAAGTTTCCTAGGCTGGTCTCGAACTCCTGGACTCAAGGGATCTACCTGCCTTGGCTTCCCAAAGTGCTGGGATGATAAGTGCCAGCCATTGCACCCAGCTGCTGCATTTTCAATGTAAAATAAAAAGGCAGTTTGCAAAAAGTGCAAGATTTTCACACGTGCCCGTTTAGCTGTACAGAAATAGCTTTACAAATTTCCTTTTCATTTATTTTTTTACAGTGGTCCTCACGCTTGATTTTTTTATCTTGAAATGGTGGGCAAACAGCGGCAAATCTGAATCTGTGATACATATTAGGCAATTCAGCTTTTTCTGGTAATATCATGAGTTTTCTCTGCTTCTTATGAGCATTCCCAGCATCACTAGTGGCTCTTTTTATGGGCCCCATGGTGCTAATCAAGGTTTATGGTATTGCACTACGCAAGATGAAAAATATGTGAGACTACGAGATCATTTTTTACTGCATTATGCCATTTACTGGAGGGATGAACTGCTTATGCAGAGATGATTAGCATCACATGGCATTTGATACTCCCAACCCTTGAGCTCACTGCAGCAGCAACAGGAGGTGGCTACAACATTTTTAACTGCATAAATTTAAAATGTAAACTACAAAAATTTTAATTGCATAAAATTAACTAGTACTTACTACAGTTAATTTTATGAAATTATGATTTGATACTGCATCTTTACATTTGCTTGCATTTCTCTCAATTGCAAATGGAGCCATGTATGGTCTAAGTATTTATGTGTAACTTTTGATAATTTTTAACTTTTAATATAATGGCTTGCATATATTTTATGGTAGTAAGTGATAAAATAGTATCTACATGTATGTTATGCTTTAATGACATACCTAAATTTTTCTTAATTGAAAAATATTTCTAGATATAGAAATATCTGTGAAATTTTTCAAATTGTTTTAGTTTCCTGAAATTTTTTCCAATATAGTTATTGAAAAATATTGATGTATAAATGGACTTGCACAGTTCAAACTCATGCTGTTCAAGGATCAACCATATATGGAGAATCCTAGAATCAAATAGAGCAGAATTACTCCACAAATAAACCATTCCCTGTCTAGAGTTCCTTGGGCAAGTCCTGTGCTAAGAGCCAATTTCCTCACATTAAATACAGTAACAGATATTTATGGCATAAGCACAGGGTGGTTGACCGTGGCTCTAAAAATATTTCCCATTGAACAATACACTTCTGCCTAAGGGAGGTGTAATTATTGTGAATATTTATTAAACAATGAAAAATATTTACTGTATACGTATCACAGGAAAGAATATCATAGAAAATAAAAAGAAGTCAGAGATGCAGTAATTAATTGTACAAAACAGTTTTGTTTATTTTTAATGCTTTTCCTGTTTACAAAAATAATATATATCCACGGTAGAAAATTTGAGAAATGTTAAAAGGTACAAGAAAGGAAAGTCATCTATATACTCTGCTATTACCCAAAGATGACTGCTAGGAGCCAGTTTTATTCCTATGCAGTTGATTAATAACGCAGATACTGTTTTATTTTGTAACAAAATACAAATATTTTACATATTTGAGATTCTACACAGTTTTGTGTCAATAGTCTTTAGACACATCTTTAACATGTTTCCTCCTAAGAGTGTACAATCTAGTGGAGAGACGATGCCTTTGCTCATAAAAATAATAGCCTTAGGAGGTGCACGATAGGGATCTAGTGACTCAAACAGATAGCATGTGTAGCATGAATTCAGACAGAGGAGAGATGGGTTCTTGTGTGTTTCCATAGTTAAAGAAGGTTATCTGAAGGGGTACTTTGCGGTCTTGAAGTAGGGGAACGTTCAAGCGAAAGTGGCACTGATAGGGTGGGAACAGAACTATTCTAGGATCTAAGGGAGGTACTAATGTAGTAAACTCAAAACTGTATGGAGTGAGTGTTTGCAGATCTCATGCCAGCCCTAGAGTTCAGCAGGATCAAGTGGTGAATCCCAGTGTCCCCAGATCCAAACATTTTCTTTCTGAGTATGCAGGTTCTTGAAAAGATAAAAAGCTGACCTTCAGCATCAAACTACTGTCTGCTGGAAAGCTTCCTGGATGCCACACAGTGCCCTGTATTTGTGCTGCTAACACGTGTCACATGCAGACGCAGTGCTTTATGAAGTGTGTTGTCCTGTGTTGTCAAATTGCTGACAGATCAGGTGCTGTTGTGCAGGTGTCAGCCCAGTGCCCATAAGACTCAGTACACTGATAATAACTTGCAGCCAAGGCTAGACTGCTCCAGGAGGCAATATATATATATATAAAATCCACCTTTTGTTTTCTTTCTCTTTTTCAGCGTCAAGGCCACCGCCCCCGATATAGTCATTGTCTTAAATCATGGGAGCAGACAAGCGTGGGTGAGCCCATTCCAAGCTGCTGACACATACGGCCTGTTTGGGAAAAGGCAACGAGGCAGCTGAGTGAATGTTGAGATGACCATCTCACTTCAGCACGGGAGCACTCTGAGGCAGGGAGGGTGGGGAAGTGCATGGCTGGACTGGGGACACCTTCCAAATATGCATGACAGGGCGGAGCAGTGGATGGCATTGGAATACCCTCAGCTCCTCCCCCTGTCATTTGATCTGTTTCTCACCAATCTTTCTTTGCTTGCTTCTAGGAGATCCCTTTCTTCTTTTCCTTTCTCTCCTTCCTCTCATATTCATGGAGCATGTGCTGAATGAGAGGTGAGTAGGGATCAATGATGATTTAACACTCATAGGTAAAGTGTGATTGGAGGGCATGGGTAAGAGACAGTGATGAAGGCGGAAAAGTGATAAGCATCACTCAGGTCACCAGTGGACAGGCCACCACAGGCCTGTGTGGGCGGAAAGGGGACCTGAAGGAGCATCATCTATCACTGCCCTGATCTGCATTGCCTCAAAGAATAGCCACCTCCCACCACTATGAGTTGGCAACACCCTCAGCTAAAGGTAACAGAGACAGAGAAGCTGAGCGCCTGCTCTGTCTGTGTTCCCTGACACCTGGACGTGGCACTACTGGAGAGTCACAGACTCAGGGCTGGAACCTTCTGGGCATCCCTGCTTGTGAATCCAGAAATTTTCAGAGGCATCTCAGGGTGACTTTTTGGATCATTCTTTCCTTCCCCATGCCCTTGACCTTGTAGATGCTGAAACCATAAAATCTCAGACTTGGAAAGAAACTTAAATGACATCAGGTGAATGCTCTTCATTCTACCTCTCTAATTTGTCAGTTTGCCTTCGGCTTGAACACTGATGACAGGTAATTCACTGTTTCTAGAGATAGCTCATTCCATGGATAGTCAACGCAAATGAATAGAATGTTCTCTCGTACTGTGAATTTTAAATGTTACACTCTGTATCTTCCACCCCTTAATCTTAGCACTGCCCTTTGAAGACATACAAAATAAACTCACATTTTTTTTTCTATATGCAGCTACCAGATCTTCCTAAGTTTTCTCTACTTGGGGAAAGCACTTGGAATCCTCCAGCCACTTCTCTAAGCAGAATTTCCAGACCATCACCAGCCAGATGCCCTGCATCTGGGTCTGTGCCAGGTCTTTCAGGTTCCTTGTACTGTGCCCCACCTGCACCATCCAGCACTCTCTGGAAATGGAGGCTGTCTGCTTCTTCAAGAGACCCCATGTCACAGATAGAGCCTGGGAGCTCTTGGCTAGTGGAAAAGCTTCAGCTCACTATTAATGCATGTGACCCCTCTGTCAGTCCAAATGCTAACTTTTTTTTTTTTAGAATTGCCATAAAATACACATAACATCAAATTTACCATTTTAACCATTTTTGAGTGCACAGTTCAGTGGCATTAAGTACATTATTACTGTTAAGCAACCATGGCCACCATTTACCTTCAGAACTTTTTTTGTTTTGAACAATTGAAATTCCATACTCATTAAACAATGATCCCCTTTCTGTCTTCTCCCAGCCCCTGGCAACCATCATTTTGCTTTCTGTTTCTAAGAATTTGACTACTCTAGGTGTCTCATACAAGTAGAATCATATAGCATTTGTCTTTGTGAATGACTTATTTCATTTAGCATAATGTTCTCAAGTTTTATCCAATGTAGAGCAGGTGTCAGAGTTTTCTTCCTTCTTAAGACTGAATACTATATAATTGCACGTATGTATCATAATTTTTATCCATTTATCTGTGTATGGACACTTGGGTTGCTTCCACCTTTTAGTTACGGTGAACAGTGCTGCTTTGAACATGGGTATACAAATATCTGTTCAAGTCCCTGCTTCTAATTATTTGGGGTACGTATCCAGAAGTAGAATTGCAGATGGTAACTTATTGTACTTGTTGCTGCTTGACTGGATTTTTCCAACCCTATATTTGTGAATTTCACTTTTTGATCTGAAAGTTCCTGTAGAACCACTGTCTCTACAAATTGTTCTCATCATCTAAACCTGTTGAGATCATTAAGCTCATTGACGCCTAAGTATCATACAACACACTGGTGATCATTTACATCATTAGCTCTACATCAGATTCACTTGCAAGGCTCTGTGCCAAGCCCAAGATTTGTTTCTCACAAAGCATTGTCACCAGTGCACAGATGATGTCAGTTAGAGGGAATGCTGATACAGGAAGCAGAAAGCAGCTGTGGCCTCTTCCCGTCTCTCTTTCCTCCCCCACTCCTTCCCCACCTTGATCTCCTCTTTTGCATCTCTGCACTCTTGAGTTTTCTTCCATATTCTCATTCTGCTCTAAAACATGGTTGGGGATAGCCTGTAGTATGCTATGTGGGGGTGAGTCAGCAGAAATGTCAGCTTGTATTGTCCCTTAATCCATGTTGAGAGGTCCAGAGAGAAGTAACTAGTCAGCAGTGAGGTAGACACAAATCATGTGGGGTAAAGTTTTCAAACTTTAGAAGAAAAAAAATCTAACATTTCCAAGATTGCTAACTTCTTTGAGGACAGGTGCATCTGTCTAGAGCAATAGCCCAGGAAGAGGAAGGAAGGCAGCCAAACTGTATTATAGGGATTCCCACCAACCCAGAGAGCCAGAACCACAGAAGTCTTTGCATTCCCCAGCCTCACATCCAGGCTCCACTCAACCTATCTCACCCTGCAGGATGGGATCTATGCCCCCATCAGACCATCTCCATATTTCCAGTTTCTACTTGTAGTCTGAGGGGAACATGATTTTAAAATATTTGGTATCGTTGTCCTCATTGTGATGTAGACCTGGGGCAGAGTCTCAGTCAGAGAAGTGAACTATGGAGAAAATGGCAAACTCATCTGAAGAATAAGAATTTTTAAGGTTCACTTTACTCAGATGCATGTAGTTCCAGTTATCTATTATTGTATAACGAGCCAGCCCAAAATTCAATGGCTTAAGACAGTCATCTGATGATATATCAGGATTCAGGCAGAGCTCAGCCTGAAGTTCTTCTAAGTTCCTGGGTGCATAGACAGAGGCAAGTCACCCAGTGGTAATCAGCAGGTGGATGCCCTGGTTTGAGAGTTGAAGATGGCTGTACTCATCTATCTGGTGTCTTGGTGAGAATGATAAGGAAGCTGGGCTCCACTGGGCTGTTACTTGAAACACCTACATGTGGCCTCTCCGGCATGGCAGCTTCAAGGTAATCAGATGTCTTACGTGATGGCTCAGGGCTCCCAGAGAGTGTTCCAGTGAACAAATCTGGAGGCTGCTGGCCTTTTATCATCTAGCTTTGGAAATCACCTGGTATCATCTCTGATGTACTCTGCTGGTTGAAGTAGTCACAAGTTTCAAGGATAGGGGACACAAACCCTACCTTTCAGTGAGACACTGTCAAAGAATTTACAATCATATTTCAAAGCTGCCATAGACATGTATGCATATTTGAATGTGATAATATAACCACATCTGCACCTGCAGTTCATCACAAGTACCCCACACAACCTAGCATTCAAAGGGTTGTATGGCTTGGGAAGAGGAACTCACATCCTATTGGGGCATCAGAGGTTTCATGAGTGAGACAGGTCCTGAAGGATATAAACTGTGTTACAGATGCAGATGGAGGAGGAACTGTCCAAGGAAAAGGAATCAGGCAAGGAGAGACATAGGGAGAAAAATGATCATGAGAGGCAGGAGGAGAATTCTGAGGGTCTGCTATAGCTGGGGGTAGCCCCAGGAACAAAGAGATCTCTGAACAGGGCAAAGATGCAAAACATCAAGGATAGGATAGGGCAAGCAAAGGTTATAGAGCACCTTTCAGGGAAAGACAGTATAGGTTGGAGACTTGAGGGAGAAGGAAGAATTCGAGTTCTAAAAAAGTAGGGCATTCGCTGCTGGGGAAGGGTTCCCAGAGGCTGAGGACTGAGAGTGGTTAAGTGCTTCCTTTCACCTTGAAAATAAGGAGGTGCATTTTTCCTCGGGGGGGGTAACAGCAAAGGAAAAAAGTGGATTACCAATGAGTAAATTCTGAAGGACAGAGAAGTAAAGTGGAGGGCTGGTTTCAATCTTTTGAGTAATGTAAGAGGTAAGGCTATTTACTAAAAGTGAAAAAGCACTGTGTGTTAGACATTTGCATGAGTTTCTATGAAAATACAAAATATGACTTGTTTAGAGAACTTTGGTAAAGTAAGCAAATGTTCAGCCAGGTGTTGGAATGATTAATTGTACAATTCGGTTTTATTTATTTTTAATGTTTTTCCTGTTTACAAAAATAATATATATCCACGATAGAAAATTTGAAAAATATTAAAAGGTACAAGAAAGGAAAGTCATCTATATACTCTGCTATTACCCAACGACAACTGCTAGCAACCAGTTTTATTCCTATGCAGTTGATTAATAACACAGATATAGTTTTATTTTGTAACTGAATACAAATATTTCACATATTTGAGATTCTACAGTTTTGCTTCAATAGTCTTCAGACACATCTTTAATGTGTTTAATGTCTATATGGTACCCATGCCGTAGAAATGCCATAACTTATTTAACCATTCTCTATTTTGGAATATTTAGATCATTCTGAGTCTTCATTATTTCACATATACAGTGTGTGTCTCACATGTATGTGCAGTATGTTATACAACTATATGTATGCATATACAGTGTGTGTCTCACATGTATGTGCAGTATGTTATACAACTATATGTATGCATATACAGTGTGTGTCTCACATGTATGTGCAGTATGTTATACAACTATATGTATGCATATATAGATATCGTCCATGAGCAGTCTTTGTAAGTATGTGCCTCTCTGATTGTTTTTTCTTAGGACATATCACTAAATCAGAACACATAAACTCTTTCAAGGTTCTTGAGACATATTGCCAAACCGCCTTTCCAAAAAGGGTGTACCAATTTTTATTTTCATCCACAGTCAGGCAGCTCGCTGACCCTTGTCCACATTTTTGTCACTTTAAAAAGAAATATCGCTTGGGAAAGCTCAGTTTCTTCTGGTAGTTGACACATTGGGATGTTTTTTCACTGTAAAACTAAGGTCATGTTTTTAAAATTCCAGCTCAGACATAGGACTTCTCTGAGGCTCTCCTTTACTCTCAAGTCCTTTTCGTGAGGGGACGGGTGGGAGAGGAGACTGATTCAAGGTGCCTTCAGACTCTGAGGTTCTGGTATTTTCACGGGCATTACTGGCAGCAGATTGTTCAACCCTTCGGCCAATAAGACAAAGAAGGAAAGTATTTCAGCGCTTGCTGTTTGTCATAGTGGCTTTGATTAGGAGAAAATAAGTGGGAAACGGGAGTTGCTGCGACAGGGGGCTTGGACGGCCAGCGCACTGCCCGGAAGCGGCCCCCACTACATGCGCGCGATCACACACACGCGCACACACACACGCGCCACACACACACACACGCACACGCACACGCAGCGCGCGGTCCGCTGGAGTTTGGCTACTGGAGTCAGGGACGGAGGGAGGGGAGGGGCTGGTGGCGGTCGGGCCGGGGTCTGGGCGCCACCGAGCGCGCGCCCCACCTCTGGAAACCGCGCAGAGGGCGGTGTGTCCCGGGCCCGGCAGCCCAGCCCCCGCTCTCAGGCCAAGTTTGCGCGCGGTCTCCGCTGACTCTCGGGTTACCTGAGCCGGCAACCACGTCAGCGCCACATCATCTGGGCTTTTTATATTGCAAGGAAACAGGAAAAGAAGGAAAAGAAACAACGCCCGAGAGAGCCAATCCCAGGGAGCCGGCGCTGCCCGGAGGAGCGGGCGGGCTCGGGCGGGCGCGCGGGGGAGCGGGCGGCCGGCGGGCGGGAGCCGGGCCCGGGCGGGGGCGGGGCGGCGGGGCCGGAGGGGGCGGCGGGCAGCGCTCCGGCGGGTCTGCGGCGTTGGCCTTGGCTTTGGCGGCGGCGGCGGCGAAGATGCTGCAGTCCCTGGCCGGCAGCTCGTGCGTGCGCCTGGTGGAGCGGCACCGCTCGGCCTGGTGCTTCGGCTTCCTGGTGCTCGGCTACCTGCTCTACCTGGTCTTTGGCGCCGTGGTCTTCTCGTCGGTGGAGCTGCCCTACGAGGACCTGCTGCGCCAGGAGCTGCGCAAGCTGAAGCGGCGCTTCCTGGAGGAGCACGAGTGCCTGTCCGAGCAGCAGCTGGAGCAGTTCCTGGGCCGGGTGCTGGAGGCCAGCAACTACGGCGTGTCGGTGCTCAGCAACGCCTCGGGCAACTGGAACTGGGACTTCACCTCCGCGCTCTTCTTCGCCAGCACCGTGCTCTCCACCACAGGTAGGGTATCCTGCGCGCCCCGGCCACCTTGCGCACACCCCGCACCCCCTGCCCCGGAGCCCCGGGCCCCTCTGACCCTCCCACCCCATCCCCCACCTTTCGCCATCCCGGCGCCTCCAGCCGGCCTCCCCCTACTGTGCTCGTCCTTCCGACCTTCCCCTTTCTGGCGCCCCCGACCCCTGCCGCGGTGACTTGGGGAGGGGAAGCGCCGTGGAGCAGAAGCCAGAAAGGTGGCTCCAGGCGTGACTTGGTTGTCGCCGTCTATAACTCTGGGGAAGTGGTCCCTAACTTCGGCCTGGGTGGCTGCAGGGGCTTCCTTCACCATCGAGTTCTTTTTTTGCAATCCCCTAAGCCAGTCTATGGGGTCTGAATGCGTAGCAGCACCTGGCCGCCGCGCGGCTAGGCAGCGGGGTGATGGAAACGTGCTAGCGCTCACCTTCCTCCTGACCCCATCCCAAAGGCCGACGCTGCACAGTCTAGTAATAATACCTTCTAAAGGGTCACCTTCCGGAGCCTGCTGTCCCTTTGGATTATACAGATATTCCAGCTCCTTTGTACCTTGGAGGCAGTTTTGGTGGTAGCCGAGTGACATCACTCTGCTCTTCCCAGGTGACCTGTGGGCGGACGGGACGATCTGGTTTCTTTTCAGAGTAAGAGGAGGGTGAGAGAGAGCAAAGGGAGCATCGAATTGCCTAAGATCTGACTAAATGGGGGTACCCTGATTCAGCAGTTTCTTCAACTTCAGGTGTGCGAGGGTTCCCGTAAACTTCGAAGCGCCACGTCCCCGCCCAACTCACCCGCGGGGCGCTCTGCCATGGAGGAGCGTCCTCAGGTGATGAGGCCAGGCGCATGCCCCAGGCCTGGGTCACTGTGCCAGATTAGATGGATGAAGGCCGAATTTCCCCAGCCTGACCTAGTAAGGCACATAACCTAGGTGGAGATATAAATTGGTATTTGGTTACTGGAAGGAATCTCAAAGAGCATTCAGCACAGTCCTTTCTTTTGATCCATGAGAGCCAATCTTTGAAACAGTCCATCTTGTCATGCACAAGGTCACACACTTCTTAGTTACCACTGTCGTCCTGGAACCTGGGCCTTGTGATTTCTCTGCCAGGAACACTTTGTCACCCCCGACTTTCAACCTTTACAGGTGAATCACCTCCCTTTGTGTGACTCCCAGCTCTTCCTTCCTCCCTACCCCCTCTCCACCACCCAAATTACTGTGTATCATTCCCTTTGGGCTATATCTAGTTGATTGTCTTGGTAATTACTTGGTAATGAGTAATAATACACTATTCATGTACATCACATGAAACAATTATTCAAAGGTCTGGGGTGAATTATCTACCCTGAAATAAACAGAAGTGGAATTCTAGCTTGTATTGTGAGATCCGAAAAAACTGTGTTAAATATAGCCCTAGACCAGACAGACCTGTTAACTCACTTTCCAAAGAATGCCTGTTCCCTTGCCAATACAACTTAATTTTTTGTTCCATAACTTTGCCTCCATTGTCTTTACCTAGCTCTCTGTTCCTCAGATCATTTAGAAGTCACCTTTCCTTTCCTTTGGAATATGTTTGTTCCATATTGAGAGTCATTCATTCTTCCCAGAAGTGTTTCCACAGAGCTACAGAAAGTTTACAGCTGGGTCACAGTGTTGGGTAAACATTTTGCGGAATGATTATAGAGTGTGGTAATAATGTGAAGATAGAACAGGAATAAGAGCAGTTTCAAGGAAAAAGGTTTGCTTTTTTCTTGTTGGGATTTTTCATGATTATTTCATGCATAGTCTTCACATCGAATTACCTAATTAAATGTTAAAAATTAGTTTGTAATCTTGAATAGATGAGATATTCTTCCCAGAGGAGAATTAGAAAATGTTGTAGTTTCTATTTAAGAAAGGGGTGGGGTAGGAATAGACATCTTATTATTGGTATTCAGATTGCATTGTAGTTCCTAAGAAAGTCTGCATTCATGCAAAACAAGTGTTCATTTAGGAAATCAGTGCAAGGGGCACTTAAGGATAAACTCAATGAAAAAGGTGCCTCTTGGTTTGTAAAGTTAGCAGGTCAATGAATTCTTGTTATATGAATAAAACTATTCTAAATGAAAAATACTCTTCTGTTGGCTTTGTACTGACCTATTATTTGACACATTTGATATTTCTTAAGGTTTCAAAATTATGATTACCCATTATTTGATTCATTTGATGTTGCTTAAAGTCTTCAAATTATTATAGGTACCCTGGCCATGAATTTTATGATGGGTGCGAAATCTTTTCTTCCCAACAAGAAGCAATATTTTAAATTGTTTGCTGGAAACAGACAATTTTTTAGAGTAAAGCTGGTATGCTTCATTACTAGGATAATATTTTCTGGAAAAGTACCAGCCAAATAAAATGAATTGCAATCCCTTTTCTTTTTGGGATGGATATTAGACATGTTGTGCTTGTTTTTTTCTTTTCTTAACACTTCTACTCCTTTTGATGGCAAATCACTGAGATTATTGTTACCCAATTAATCAGTATAGGCAATCTTTGACTTACCCGGAATGCTAACAATGAGCATTACAAAGATGCTGTTATTGGTAGTCATCCTTGTAATACAGGCCCATGAGAGTATTTATGTCAGAATCTTCTCACCCCTAGAATGTCCACACTTCCATTTCTGGAAGGAACTGAGTAAAGTCTTCATGGTCTATTTGGAAGAAAGCTTAGGTTGGTAATTCAGCAATGTTCTTCTCATTCTCTGCTTTACCAAAAACTCTGAATTCTTTCCAGCAAAAAAAATTAACATCTCTTTATTTTCCTTTGTAGAGAAGAAAAGATTTCTCACCCACTTATAATAAAATACAAATTAACAAGATAAAAGCACACACATTTAGTTAATATAAGTTCTACATGACATAGAAACCTTTAGAAACGAAGACCCAAAGAAACAGGGAAGCTTACATATTTTTAGGGACAGTTGTGTGGACAAATGATTGGAGAATGAAGGGTATGATCTGGCTGGGCCCAGTGGCTCATGCAGGTACTCCCAGCATTTTGGGAGGCCAAGGTGGGAGGATTGCTTGAGGTCAGGAGTTCAAGGCTACAATGAGCTACGATTGCACCATTGCACTCTAGTCTGGGCAAGAGAGTGAGATCTCATCTCTACTAAAAATTTAAAAAATTAGCCCAGAGTGATGGCATGTGCATATAGTCCCAGCTACTTAGAAGGCTGAAACGGAAGGACTGTCTGTGTGAGCCCAGGAGTTTGAGGCTGCTGTGCTCCAGCCTGGGCAACAGAGCAAGACTCTGTCTTGGAGAAAAAAAAAAAAAAAAAAGAGGGTATGATCTAAAAAGCTAATAAACTGGAGGAATTTAGGAAGGCGTATTTGTTCAGATTCTTCTTGGCATCTCTGTGTCTTCAAAGATAAGGCATTTCTTTTCTCAAGGTATAAGGTGGGTTTCCTTGGAATGAGGATCTTCTTCAAAGGAAGGGCAGAGCTTCAGGGGAGAAGGTTGGGAGGAAGATGAGAATGACCTTCCTGCTTCTGCTGTTTTCTCAAATGCTAAGGTGCCCTGTTTGGGGGTAGCATATCCTGAACTCCATCACACTTTGTTCTAAAAGACACAGCAACATCTGCCTAGGAATCATATGAGAACAGGTGAAAGAGTACAAGACAGTTTTGAGCTTTTCAGAAAGAAGAGTCGTATACAAAAAAAAAGGAAGCATTATAAAAAAAAGAAACATTATAGAATGCGGAACTTCCCACAGAACTTTTATGCTGTGGTTTTTTTTTTCAAGCATTTGGGAAATAATGTCCAGGTGATACTTGGAAAGTAAGAAATAATTGTTAAACTTTAGTAGCCATCTAAAACTTTGGACAGTGTCATTCATTCTTAAGAACAATTTGTGATGTTGATTTACTAAAGTTTACTTCTTTATTCATCACCAAAGCAAGGCCATATTGTGACCACGACTATTTGGTAAAAATGCAGTTTTTGTATTAATGCAGTACACAGACTTTTATTTTTGGAGATAGGGTCCTGTTCTATCACTCAATCTGGGGTGCAGTGGCACCATGCTGGCTCACTGCAGCCTCTAACTCCTGGGCTCAGCTGATCCTCCCACTTCAGCGTCCTGAGGAGCTGGGACTACAGGCACACACCACCACACCTGACCATTTTTAAAATTTTTCTGTAGAGAGGGTGGTCTTGCTTGGTTGCCCGGGTTGGTCACAAACTTGTTGCCTCAAGCCATCTCCTGCCTCAGCCTTTCAAAGTGCTGGGATTACAAACATGAGCCACCATGCCTGGCCCCTATTCCTGTCATTGGTAGCCCTGGTGCCTTTAGTCAGGATATTGCTTTATCCCTATTTATGAAGAGATGCATTGAAACTCTATTTAAAATGTTCGGTAAGTAAACTTAATTGGGCTTCATTTACAGTGGCTTTTGATTAAGGCAAGGTAGGGAACTGCTACAACATATGTAGTTTTCAAAGAAGATGGGAAGAGACAACGGGGGATGCTGGACTGATTCTTAGATTTCAAATTATTTTCAGTAGTAGAAATATGTTGTTACCATCAACAAATACTTGTTGAGCTTTTAGAATAGAATGAAGTGGGCCAGACATGGTGGTTTACGCCTGTAATCCCAGGACTTTGGGAAGCCAAGGCAGGTGGATCACAAAGTCAGGAGTTCAAGACCAACCTGGCCAATGTGGTGAAACCCCATCTCTACTAAAAATACAAAAATTAGCCGGGAGTGGTGGTATACGCGTATAATCCCAGCTACTCGGGAGCCTGAGGCAGGAGAATTGCTTGAACCCAGGAGACAGAGGTTGCAGTGAGCTGAGATTGTCACTGCATTCCAGACTGGGCAATAGAGTGAGGCTCTGTCTCAGAGGTGGGGAGTGAGGGAGGAAAAAAAAGAATAGAACGAAGTGGGCAAACTAGGGCCCCCGGACCTGATCTGGCCCACCACCTGTTTTTGTGTTGCCTGAGCTAAGAATGGCTTTATTTTCAAATGGTTGGGACAAAAAAAAAAAAAAAAGAAAAATAATGTTTTCTGACACAGTCAAGTTTTATGAAAATCAAATTTCATTGTCTGTAAAGAGTTTATCGGTGTTCAGCCACACCTGTTTGCTTCTGTATCATTTATGACTGCTTTCCGGCTACACTGGCAGAGTTGAATAGTTGGACAGAAACCATGTGACCACAAAACCTAAAACATTTACTCTGTCAGAAAAGATTTGCTGACATCTGCTTCAGAATGATACTTGAAAGGTAGCTAAGAGTATTCTGAGTATTTTACTTCCTTTTTGCAGACTTTGTATAAGACAGTTCAGCTTCTCAGACTTCTTTTGTGCTGTTGTTTTAAGGGGTATGCAGCATTGAATAAATTATGTATCACCACCAACCACTTGCAAAACAAAGGTTTATTTCAGATGTCACTTACTCGTGATCCAATTTATGACACTGCTTTTTTTTTTCTTTAGTGGTGACAAAGCTACACTAGATAATTGTGACGATCTTATCTAAAATGTGCAATAAATACTATATCTGCTATAGAATTTACATAAAATTAAACAAGCAAACTCAGTATCAGCCAGAAGAGAGATCCAAAATCCCACGTTTTGACGTTTGTGCTCTGTATTCACAGGTCTTGATTTTGGGCCTTTACATTTAATTCTAGAAGTTTAATTGCCTGGTTTTCAAGCCTATAATTTAATAGATTACAGAGGGAAAGGCACAGCTATAGGGAAGCATACATGGCAGGGTATAAAAAGATAGTTTTAAAATTCCAAACTAAAATTTTGTTTTGAAATAGCACCTTTATTGAACCCTTTACATGTGTGAGGCAATGTTTACACATATTCTCTTCCATGCATTGCAGTAAACTGATGAGATGTAGGTTTCATTGTTTTCACTTTACAGAAGATGAAGCTGAGTTTTAGGCTGAACGACTTCTCTACCGAGGTCCCAGAGCTGGAAGTGACATGGTCTTGATTTGAATGCAGGTATATCTAAGAACCTGAGCTCTAATAGCATCTGGGCATAGGAGCTTGTTATGGGCCAAATTGTCTCCCTCAAGTCCTTATGTTGAAGTTCTAGTCTTAGTAATTCAAAATGTGACTGTATTTATAGGGAACATCTTTAAAGAGGTGATTAAGTTAAAATGAGGCCACAGTGAGAAGGTGGCAATCTGCAAGGCAAGAGAGAAGCCTCAGAAGTAATGAAGCCTGTAGACACGTTGATTTTGGACTTGAAGCCTGCAGAACTTTGAGAAAATAAATTTCTGTTTAAACCACCCAGTTTGTGATATTTTGTTAAGGCAGCCCTAGCAAACTAATGTAGAGGTACACAGTAGTTTTAATTTAGTTGCACAAAAACTATACAAATAATGGAGCACAAGAGACAGAATCTTTAAGTCTTTACTCTTGCAACAAACAATTTTATATACCTGATTGGGGCATCATTGTTTTAGAGCACAGTATAGTAATTCATGTCCTTGAATCATCAAGAAAAATGTCTTATCATGTTTCTACTTAAGAAGGCAGGAAAATGTATAATAAATTCTAGAAGCAGTTCCACCCAAAAATGGTCAAAGACAACAGATACTTAGTGTTTAAATCTGTGAACTCATACCTGTCTATAAAACATATCAGTTTTTAGGATTTCGAAGGTTTGGTTTTTTTTTAAACTATAAATTTGTTATTATATATGCCTATTTTATAGCCCCTGGAAGGTATTGCTACTATTATCAATAACTTGAAAGAAATGATACCTTTGCTTTTATGACATAACTGTAAGTCCTATCAGGAACAGAATCTTTGATTGAACCAGCAACCTAATGGGAACTCCGGTGTTCTCAGAACAAGTTGTTTTATGACATTGCTCATTGGACTGTTGCTGTGTGTGTCTGTTGTCTTTGAAGCATGTGAATTGCCGACACTCAATTGTTTTGACCCACAAAAATGGCAATTCCACTTGGTTCAGGTTACTACAAGGTTGGTTTCAGGGACAGAAATCTCATCTGCCTCATACACTCTGACATCCTCAGAGTTGCACTGTGCTGTGTTTTATTCTCCAGAGACATCTTCTGATTCCATTACTGACAAATCCATGAAACGCTAAGGTGCTGAAGGTCTGCATTGCCTGTGTCATACCCAGGCTGCTTATTCGTGGCAGGAGATACAGGTTGTCTCTTTATTGGAAAGCAAGCAACTTTGGGGTGTTTTATTGATTCCCAAGACCCATCTATCTCCTAGACTCAGTTTGTACTCTGATTTCTTTGTTTCTTCTGCATAGAACCCTTATTTTTTGTCCAGTCCTCAAAGCTGGTGGCCCACTCTCTGTCAGCAGCATGTTGCAAGGTGATGATCCTGGTATGAGGCTGAGTGAGGAAAAAAGAGAACAGGGAGTTGGAGGAGTAGAGTTTGCGCACCTGCAAGGACAGTGGGATTGTCTCCCTGATCTTGAATCAGACCGACAGGGCTTATCTGTGACTTTCCACTGCTTTCCATGTTCGCCTTCTTTAATTTGTAAAACAGTCGATTGTATTATATTGATGAGATTAATTAGCTTAGGTTAGACATTGACAGTGTTTTTAATTTGCTACTGTCTGCTTGATCCCAGATCAGAGTCTAACTTTTTGCATTAGCTCCTCTGACTGGGATTGACGCACTTTGTGAAATAAAAGCCTGCCTGCTGCTGCCTCTGAGACTCAGTTATTAGTACCCATGGAAGGGCTTTAGGCAGAAAGCTTCCAGGGTTCTCAGAGAGAGTTGGTGAAATCATGGCTGGTACGTTCAGAGGTCAGAAAGCCAGGCACAGAGTGTTAAATACAACATGTTCTCACTCATATGTGGAATCTAAAAAAAGTTAATCTCAAACAGTTTTCCTAATTTACTAACTTCTGGGATTATCTTTTGAAAAAGAAACAATGGAAGATAATGAAAACAAATGGAAATGGTTAGCAAGAAAAAAAAAGATTGGCTTTGTAGAAGTAAAACATAAACCAGAGCATACTAGCACCTAGGAAGGGCACAGGGAGAGGGGATGGGGAGAGATTGGTTACAGGATACAAAATTATAGCTAGATAGGAGGAATAAGTTCTGGTTTTCTAGACCAGTGTAGAATGACTGTAGTTAGCAATAATATGTAGTTTCAAGTCGCTAAAAGGAAGATATTAAGTATTCCCAACACGAAGAAATGATAAACATTTGGGATGATGGATCTGGTAGTTACCCTGACCTGACCACTGTACATTATATGTCTTGTGGATCACTGCGTACCTCATAAATATGTAAAATTATTATGTGTCCATTTTAAAAAGAAAGAAACTTTTCTTTCTTTCTTTTTTTTTTTTTTTTCCTTGAGACAGAGTCTCACTCTGTCACCCAGGGTGGAGTGCACTGGTAGGACCTCAGCTCACTACAACCTCCGCCTCCCGGGTTCAAGGGATTCTCCTGCCTCAGCTTCCCAAGTAGCTAGGATCACAGGCACATGCCAGCACACCCGGCTAGGTTTTGTATTTTTAGTAGGGACAGGGTTTTGCTGTGTTGGCCAGGCTGGTCTTGAACTCCTGACCTGAGGTGATCTGCCCAACTCTGCCTCCAAAAGTGCTAGGATTACAGGCGTAAGACACTACACCCTGCCAAAACATCTTTCTTTAGAAGAAAGTAAACCTAAAACTATTCAAGTCAAAAGACAAAACAAAAGCAAGCAGAATGTTTCTAAGGGATTTAGAGAGAGTAAAACCTGTTAGTTTCCATTTCTGTGAGTATGGTCAATGGAGTTGGGGTTGGAGGCTCCAGTTGTTACAGTTGTCCCTGTGTGGGTGGCTCTGTGAGATGAGTTAAGCTGTTTACTCAAGTTGATGCCTCAGTGCCCTATTCACTCTGCTTCACTGAAGCCTCTTGGGGTTTATTCAGACACATTTGCATTAACTCCTCCTACTGGGATTGACGTACTTTGTGAAATGAAAGCCTGCCTACTGCTGCCTCTGAGACTCAGTTTTTAGTACCTGGTTTCATCATTTCGTCTGAATAGAGTCTGAAGGATCTTTAGTGGAAGTATGCACTGAGAAGGGGGGCGTCAGAACTGCCCTCTCCCAGAAAAGCATGCTTCCCAGGACATGCTGAGCCAGGCACACACAGGACTTGGGGCTACTGAGAAGCAGGTTCTTTTCAGGTTCTATCGCTCCAGGCCCCTCCTCCGTTTCTTCTCAATCTTTCTCCATGACACTTAGCTTTCTACCTGCTGGTTCCCATAACACCTGTCTTCACCTGCCATCACCCGTTTTCACCTGGTCTCACTGTTTTCACCTGGTACCTGGTTCCCATAGCACCTGTCTTGGCCTCACTTGACATCCCTAGCACTCAGCAGGTGCTCAAAAGGAGCAACTTAAAGCACAGTTCTTCATATGTCTGAATCTGTATCCTTCTCTGAGGAGGTTCTGAGGGTGTTACTTCTGTTCAAGAGACCTTAGATATAACTTTATTCTCTTGATGAGGAAACAGAGGCCCACATTGCCAAAATGACTTTTGAAGCTATTCGTATAAAAACAATGATATCTGAGGGAGGTCATATATACTCAGTGCATCACAAAGGCCCTAAGTGATCTAGAGAGAAGAGGGGCATTCGTTCCTCAATGAGTATCTGTGGAGCACTTGGGTTGACTAGGTACTACTCCAGGCACTTAGGGATGTGGCAAGGAACAAAAAGAAATGTCACTCTTGCCCTCCTGGTTGTGCCAGTCTGGGTGGAGGAGGGAGATACAATTATAGTGGCCAAGAGAAAACTTCTCCTTCGCCCTCTGAAGGTTCACTGAAAATCAACTGATAAAAGGCACATTAATAGGAGAAAAGGCATATACAGTTACTTGACCATAGTTTATGTGACATGGCAGCCTTCAGAATGAAGACCCAAAAATACAGGGTTATCCACTTTTAAGCTTAGGTTCAACAAATTGTAAACAGGTGTGTAAAATATGATTGGACCAAAAGGGAGTGATCTAATTCTTATAAGATTGAGTAAGGAAGCCCAGCAAGGCCTGTCTAGATTCTTCTGGGCCTCTTTGGGCATGCATTCCTTCCTTCTGGGTATGGGGCTGCACCCTCTCTGGAATGGGGATTCTTATGAGCTTCAGTCAAACAAGATGGGTCATATGAGTTCATTGGCCAGTTTCAAACAGAAAGGTGGAGAAAAAGTTAGAGGAGGATTGTCTGGTTTTATGGCTGGCTTTGGGGAAAAGGGGTTCTGGTTTCTAGGATCCACCTTGAGGAAGAGGTATTCCAGATTCCATGGTTAGCCTTGGGGGAAGATGAAGGGTGAGAGACAGGAGGGCAGGAGAAGGTTAGAGAAAAATTTTTGCTTCTAGACCTTAATTTGGGTTATCATTTTCTGAGCTCCAGCGTAAACAAGAAGATAACTAAAGGAAAAGCACAGGATGCTAGGTGGTGATAAGGGCTCAGGAGCAACATAGCAGAGCAAAGGAGACGGGGAGTGTGTGATTAGTGTGTGGTGAAAGGGGGCGGAGTCCAGGATTGCAGTCTTCTGTAAAGTGCTCCGCGAAGGCCTTACTGAGAAGATGGCATTTACATAAAGAGTTGGAGGAGGTGGGGAGTGCATCCTGCAGTTTCCTGGGGAGCTGTGTTCTAGAACAAAGGCCCCTACTGGAGGTGCAGCTAGAAAGTGACTGTGGCTGGAGCTGAGGAAGAGGGGAGTGATGAGGTCAGGAAGAAGGGGAGGGGGCAGATGCTGTAAGATGTCCTAGGCAAAGCATCTGGCTTTTATCTGAGCTGGGGGAAAGCACCGGGAGGTTTTGAGCCAAGGGGTGACACAATCTGATTGATTGTGCCAACACGTTCACTCTGGCTGGTGTAGGGGCTGAGGCTGAGACCTGAAAGGAGGCTCTTCCAATGACCCAGGTGGTCATTAGACCCCTGATGCCTGTCAGTGGCTCAGGAAAGTGGTGATGAGAAGTGGTCAGATTCTGGATCCATATTGTTGGCCAAACCATCTGGCTTTGCTGATGGATTGGATGTGAGGGGTAAAAAAAGAAGAGTGAAGAATGACCCCAGGGTTTCTGGTCTAAGCCCCTGGCAATGTGGTTCTTCTTTATAGACCAAGGGAAGGCCGTAGAAGGAGCAGGTGCTGAATGAAGAATCAGGATCTGGAGCAGGGTCTGGAACCTGCTGAACTTGAGATCCCTTTTGGGTGTCCAGAAGGATCTATTTACACGAGGCACACAGTAAACCCTCATGGGGCGTGGTGAGGGCCACACTTGGAGTGTAGCTGACAGTGCCTTCTGTTGGTACAGCATGCCATGATGTCATGTTGTATCACATGCATCCGTTAACTCACTGCAGAGGCTGAAGAAGGCGTTTGAGGGTGATATCTGATTTTGGCCTTGAGGAAGAAATAGAGTGTCAATAAGTAGAAAAGAAAGAAGAGGTAATTCAGATTGAGAATGTGAATTCCCTGGACTCATCTGCTATCTAATGAATACATTTCACAACAATGTTAAATACTTTCAGGCTAAGAGAGAGTATCTAAACTGTAATGTTGTTTTCTAATTTAATATTACAAAAAGTTGTTTGTAATATTAAAGAAAAAGAAAAAGCCCTCCAAAAAAAGTATATTTGCTTCATAGTTTCTTAAAATTAACAGTAGGACATTTAGTATTTGATACAATAGTTTAATAGAAAATTATATGTTATGTAATTCAAAGAACAAATCAATATCTCTGGTACTGTTTTAAGGAGTAGCTAATATTAAATAAAGTCACCAAAGAATGAATCTAGGTGGTTTCTGTTTTTAGGAAGAAAAACATGAATTTTTTTTCATAGACAATCTAAACATTTTAGGAGTATGTCAGGTTCAAATAAACACATTGACAATTTTTACAGTTTGTAATAGATAGGCAAATTTTCATGTGACTCTCAGAAAAACACCTACACCCAGGTGATTTTCATTTTTACTGCCTTGCTGCTTTACTGTTTGAAATGATCCCATGAGTATAACAGGGCTGGCTCGCTGCTCATCATTGACAATCTAAACATCTTTTTTTTCTTCAAATACTGTATTTTTGATGCAGCCACAGCTTGCAAATAACAAGAGGGGAAATAAGTGTTTTAAACTACAATTAAAAGGTTAAAACATGGTTGTAACTAAAATTCTTCAAATGTTTGAACACGGGTTACCAAGGCACTCAATTATTTAAAGACTGTGGTTAGATGGGTTAAATTAAAGAACCTGGAGAGTCTGTTCCGCAGCTGCCTACATGTCAGACTGACTCAGAAATTCTGACTCAGAAATTCTGAGTAGCGAAGCCCCCACATCGCTACCTCCCTGCCACCCAGTGCTCTGACACCAGCCATCTCAGAAAAACAATCTGTCGCCCACGGGCCAGCTCCAGCAGATGCACCTCGCAGTGGGAGGGGGGGCGGGTGCGGATGAGCTAAGCCGTTCTGCACCCCCAAACAGCAGGGAAGGGTGCTGCTGTGTGGATCCACAATCTGTCACCCACTGCTACTCCCATCCCACCCTCCCCTCCATGGCAGAGCAGCTGATGTTTGAAAATCCATCCAACAAAGTTGGAAGAAAGAAAAAAACCTAAAATTTTAAGAGAATTGGGAAGTAGAAAAAAGCAAATTTCTGCTAGTAGTTGGTGGGTCGTGACCTAAAGCGACATTTGCTCTTTCAGCAAGTCTGGTAGTGGAACACCTGTTATTTGTAATCTGAATGAGGCTAAAAAGACATGTCTGGCTCCTGAACTTGCCTGTCTAGATTTTCTCTTTCGCTTCACTCAGAACCGTGTTTTGTGCGTTGGCTTGTGTTAGTCGTCTATACCCGGATGTCCGGGCTGTGTACCATTGACCCAGTGGTGGTGGAGTGCATGTCCTCGGAGTGTCCTCTGTCTGTCTTCAGTGTCCCAGTTTCTACACAAGCCCAGCGAAGGGCAGCAGCATCTCACAGGAGCAATTCCCTCATAACCAGCACTGGCTTGGGGAATGGAGCTGGGAAACCAAATTGTCATCAATGACGTCAGACTGAATTAATACTATTAAAAAGTCCAACTCTGGAAGATGGAAACACTAGGGGTTGGAGAATCCAAAAGAGAGAAGGGAGGAAGGAGGGCCAGGATGGAAAAACTACCCATCAGGTACTATGGTCACTATTTGAGTGGTAAGTTCATGAGAAGCCCAAGCCTCATCATTACGCAACACACCCACGTAACAGACCTGCACACATACCTCCAAACCTAAATTTAAAGTCGGCCAGGGGTGTTGGCTCACGCCTAAAATCCCAGCACTTTGGGAGGCCGAGGTGGGCGGATCACCGGAGGTCAGGAGTTTGAGACCATCCTGACCAACATGGTGAAACCCCATCCCTACTAAAAATACAAAAATTAGCCAGGCATGGTGGTGGGCATCTGTAATCCCAGCTACTCAGGAGGCTGAGGCAGGAGAATCACTTGAAAGGTCTTGTCAGGGAGGTGGAGGTTACAGTGAGCTGAGATCACACCACTGCACTCCCGCCTAGGCTATAGAGCAAGACTGTGTCTCAAAAAAAATAAAAAATTAAAAAAGCCCAGCCTAATGTAGTGAAAAGTGAGAATCTTGAATTATTTTCAGGCAAAGTGTTTATGTTTGGAGATGCTGAATGACCTTACATAGACTTAAGTGAATGTGGGGATCGGAAGTGTGAAATCATTGAACTGGGGATTGGTTGCCTGGGTTCTCTTCAGACAGAAATTCATTGTGGATTTCTCTAGATCTCCGTTGCTTCATCTATACAATGTAAAGGATAAGAAAGACCCTCTCCTAGCTCTAACATTCTATGATCCTAGGTCTTTGGAATCTTTACTGAGTATATCCCTCCTGTACCCCCATGATGTAGGAATGAATTTAAAAAATATTGTAAAGGAATAATCACTGAAATAAAAAAGCCCACAGCGAGCTGGGGAGACTCTACTGAAACATAAAAGTCCCAGAAAGCTGCAGAGGGTGTAGAGACCTAACTGTTGAATTGTATGGGACTCCTGGTAACATGTGTTGGACTCTGACAGGGAGATGGCTAAAGTGGTCGGGGAAGCTTTATGGAGGAGGTGCACAGAGATAAACCGAAGCAGCACGGGTAAGGTTACGTAGAGCAGTGCCAGGGGAAGACGGCTGTTAAGGAAAGGGACATATGCTCGGCACACGCATCCAGAAGTGGAAGGCAACATCGCCTTAGAGAGACCGTGAAGGTGCCAGCCTCTCAGAGCCAAAGCTCCCTGCTGGCACAGCAGCGGGCGACAGGCACTGAAGGTGGAGGTGAGATGTGGGAAGCAGATCTGCCACTTGAGTCGGTAGGCACTGGGGAGCCACTGTAGGCTCCTGGTCCCGCACCATGATAAATAGCCTGTCCTGCAGCCTGGCTTAAAACGGAAAGCCGGAGTTAGGCAACAGAGCACCGAGGCTTTTGCAGGCATTCAAACAAAAGCACAGAAGAAGAGATAGCACTGACCAGAGGAATGCCAGGGTATGACGATCCGTAGTCACAGGGATGAAGGAAAGCCATGGGCAGAGCTTGTCATGGACAGCTCCAAGGTGGACATAAATGGAAACTTATTGGTCTTGGGGGATGATGGGAAGAGGGAGACGGCCCTGGGCGACCACACCAAGAATTTCACAACCCAAGCCCGACTAGAAAGCCTGGGTGAGTAGCAAAGCTGTTGCTGTATGTAGGAGTGTAAGTTTTTTCTGGGTGTGTATGTATCAGGGGATATAGAGGTAACAACGCCCAGTTCTGTGTCTCTTCACCTCCCTATACCTGTGTGGGCCAGCCAGACCCCAGACATTGGGTGTGCTTCTGAGAGGGGTACAACGAGGAGCTGGTTCCACTGTCCAGATTCCCACAGATTGAGCCATGAAATGATGAGTCAGCTCTCAACTGTGTACCTGTAGGATGCTCCTTGTAATTACTGTGTCAGTTAGTTACAAATGGGTACTTCTAAATAGTTTTGAAAGGGTTTGAGTAGTTCTTCCAATTGTGTTTATACTGTTAATTGGCTTTAAATAAATTATTTTTTATTGGAGCAAAACCTCGACATCAGTTCAGTTCCTAAGTCACTAAGTTGTAACTTAACTAAGCTTTAGTTTACTCTCATTGTTAAAAGAAACAGGCATTATAAGTACAATTCTTTGCATTTTGTAATCATTCAAGATAACTTCTTAGTACATTGGCCTCAGATTAAGGATGTCTGGCTTCTCTTTAATCTCTTAGTATTTTCATTTCTGCTCTAAGGCACCCAATATTAAAAGTCCATTCTTGGAAGTTGGGATGACAGAACTACTATATGAAAACTCAGACATGCTTTGAAAAAAATGAACTGCTTAGTGCAGACCTTTGATTCTGTTTTCTTCCTCCTCAGACATGATTTTTTTTTTTAACCATGCACAGAATCACACTTGCAAAGTCTTCTTTTCCTTCTTGTTACTCTATTTAGAAGCTGTGAACTCAAGAAGTAGGTCCCATATTGAACCTACATGTGCACAGGTGCTTCTTTTAGCCAAGGCATTTCCACAATCACAATCACAATCACGCCGACATCTGGAGATACACAGATATGTGGATGGTATGTGGAAATGTGTGAAAAGCAAAGCCAGATTGATCAGACTTTCAATCTCTTAATAACCTGTCATCTAAGCTCTGAGGGTCCACGCTGGCTCCCTCTCCAGGTCATGTTGGTCACGTGCACTTTCAGAGCCGTGAGAGCACCGTAGAAACTTGATACATAGCTCGCTTGCAGCAGAAGAGAAGTAGATATTAGCATTTCCAAAACAGCTACTTAAAACAATTATAGAAGGTTGAATATTAGCCCTATAATAATGTCACCCTTCTGTTCTTACATGTTCTGACAAGGAAAAGACCACACCTCACCTCTGGCTCACAAAATTGTGCATCATCCACTGTCTATTTTATTTATACCTATGTGGCTAACTCAAATAGGCATGATGGTTACACTGTTATCATCGTGTTTCTTTTTGCCACCAGGTTCAGGGTTCTGACAACATCAGGATATGCCCATGAGAGGTTGCCACTCGCTGAGCCCCTAATGTCTGTTTAACTGTGGGGGAAGAAAGAATCACTGCTCTGAGGCACAGAGTTTAATTAGGCCTGCTTCTTTATGTTTCTCTTTAATGATAGGATTTTAAGCTCAATAGTTATCAGCTCAAAAGCACAAAATGTTCATTCTCATTTGTGCCCCGAGACATTGAAGAGTGTGCAGGAGGTGAGCTCGCCATTAATCTGACTGAGTTCCTCCCTGCTTGCAGACATGATGGTTTTGAAAGCAGCTCTGCCCTCTGGCAGTGCACTGAAGTTACCTTCACTCATCATTTCTACTCTGCAAGTCTAAAAAGGTGGCATGTGTCAGGGTACACAGGGAGACAATTCATTCATTTTCAAGTGTTTCCATCCTCCACTCATTTCCTCATCGTGCTGAGCTAGAATTTAGCTGTGTGTTCCTGAAGAAATGTGCTCACTGTTTGCACGCATTAGCTTTGTTCCACGTGCTGATAGATTCCGCTTTTTTCTAAGCAGGTGATTTTCCTTTTACCATTAAATGCAGAGGTAGGGGGAGGTGTTTCATCCAGAAATGTCCCTGACTGAGACTGTCTTCTAGGTTGGTCCTCTTTGGCTCGAGCAGAGGGAACCACTGCATTAGGCTGGACAGAGGTCAGAAGGTTGAATATTCGCCCTATTCATTCAACCTGGCTGTAGCCTTGAATGCCAACAGCAGTTGCCCAAGTTGCCATCCAAAAATACCCCTCCCGTTCCCTGTTCCACATGCACGACGTTGTGCTTATTGGAACAGGAAAATAGTGCATTGTCTTCTGCTAAGTGGGACTACGACATTCGACTGAAAAGCTTCTGAGCGTGGGCTAATATGTGTGCTCTGTCCACTCAGTTCAGGGAACTCTCATTGTATTCCCAAGGGCTGCTTCTGAAGTTAATGATTTCTTTGATGACGGATTCTGCAGGCATTCACTTCAACATTGTTGCCCTGTTTTCTACTCTTTTTTTTCCCTGAAAGTCTGAGCTTTAATTTGAAGCTAATAAGTTTTGACATGCAAGCAACCAAATTACTGGATAGAGCAAAGAGAATGTTTTATTAGTAATTTTGACCAGAGAGGATGATAAGGTCAATTAATGGACTAATGAACCTCCAGGTTCATTTTTTCTAATTCTACCTGGACTGGATTTCTGTTTCTCTTTTTTTTTTAAAAAGCTGCCAACAGTTCTTGTCAGGATTCAGTGTAGATGCTGCTGCTGACTGTCCTGGTGGTGGTTTGACCTCTGCTGTGTAGGCTTCACAAGGGGCTCTGGTTCAGTGATTACGCTAATTGCTACCGCTTGGTGACCACATACTGTGTGCTGCACGCTGGATGTGACCTTTTTGTCCTTCCCTTCATTGCTGCTACTGCTGTCTAGTCGCTGTTCTTAGAGGTCCTGGCCGTTCTTCCTGAGGATCGTGGGTCTGTGCCTCTTTTCACAAGGAGTGCAGCTTCCTGATGGAAAACTCTGCTTTCTTTGTCCTCCCGCTGTTCTTCCTCATCAGGTTCATTAGCAGTTCAGCTGTCAGACCTTAGTGTTTTGGGGCATCCCATCTGTCAGGCAGTCTTTTCATGTAAAGACGTTGAGAAGGAGAGCACCCTCTCTGTTCCCAGAAATGTTCTGAAACCCGTTTTCCCAGTGTCTTGTCTCTGCCTGCAGCTCCAGACCAGAGCTTCCTCCTTGGCCCTTACAAAGATAAGGTTCATTTTTGTTGACGGGTTTGCTTCTGTGTGCCATTTCAGTGATAACCATGTTGATTTTTTGTGAGTTAATCGTATGAAAATAGTAGTGAGAGCCTGGGGAACCATGGGGTGGAGAAGAGGAGGTTACGAGCAATATTGGTTTCTTTTGTGACCCTGAGAAATCTATCCCATACTAGATGGATTTGTCATTTGTCTTCTTCTGACAGGTATGAAATTGCCAAAGTATGTGAAAGAAACACCACATTTTTAGAAGAAAGCTCTGTTAGAGTATGTATTACGGGGTTCTTCTGCAGAGCATTTTCATGTAGGTTAGCATGTTAAAATAAGCTAGATTAACATAATGGTCTTTGGAAATGTTGATAGCTGGATGAACTTAATGTTGTTTTTCTGAGGGATTCAAAGAATATTCTTGAATCTGAGAATATGTGATTTTGCTTACACTCCTAAACCACCAGTTTTGTAAGGTGAAATTTGCAGTCCTGTTATCAAATAGGCCTATCTCTTTAGAAAAATAAAGTTGTGGTGTTAATTTGTCTAAAATGTGGATTAATACCCTGTAAAATGCTGGATTTATTTAGTGTTTAGGGTCACTTTGAAAGGAAACAGGCTTTGGTATAGCAGTTTCCAGTGTCTAAAATTCCATGTTTTGTTTCATTTTGGGAGGGATAGTTTTTGGTTGTTGTTTGGGGCTGAAGGAGAAGATTTTAAAGGAAGAGATAGAAACAGCACATGATATAAGAAGAAAACGTTAAGCCTCATTAATGGTCGGTGTTAGGGGAAAACCATCTTAGCCTTTAGTATAAGGAGGGGGTAGAATTAACATAGTCACACATCCACAACAAAGCACAAGTTTATTTACTCATTTATTAATAGCTGGGTACAAAATATTGTGAAGACAGATGCTTGGCAAAGACAATGATTAAGATAAGAAGGAGACTATGAGAAATAGACAAACACAAAAAGAATATTTACATTTTGGGCTGGGCGCTGTGGCTCACGCTTATAATCCCAGCACTTTGGGAGGCCAAGGCGGGAGGATAATGAGGTCAGGAGTTCGAGACCAGTCTGCCCAATACAGTGAAAACCTGTCTCTACTAAAAATACAAAAATTAGCTGGGTGTGGTGGCTGGTGCCTGTAATCCCAGCTACTCAGGAGGCTGAGACAGGAGAATCGCTTGAACCCAGGAGGTGGAGGTAGCAGTGAGCCGAGATTGTGCCACTGCACTCCAGCCTTGGCGGCAGAGCAAAACTCCATCTAAAAAAAAAATTTACATTTTGGTATCGCTTTTCAGGTTCTTAAGCTGCTTTAACAAACATCACTTTTTTTGGTAGTTAAAACGTTTATATGTGGACAGCAGGGCAGACACTAATGATCCCTGTTTCATAGATGTGAAATCTGAAGCCAGAAAATGTATGAATAAGTGGCTGTTTAATGTGCAGCAGTTGGAAGTGGCAGTCCAAGTACTCAAACTCGAGTGCTCAGACAGTCCGGGATGGAGGCTGTTGGAGAGAGTCAGCGAGGTTGAGGGCAGAGTATTTAGCAAAGCAGGGCTCGTGGGATTGTTATGCCCACCAGACGCCCTACAACAGTGACTTTTGCTTTATTAAGTGCCCTGGTTATTCTTTAGTAATAAGGGTCACTAGGGAAATTTCTGTTGCTAATGATCATGCACTTACACTTCCTTAGAATCGCTTAATGAAAAGCTGAAGGAAAAGCAAGATCATCTCTTGGGAGCAGACAGAAGCCTGATCAAGTTTTTCAATTTGCCAGTATGTCCTGCTGAGGAATCTGAGTCTGAAGTGGTCATTATGTCCAGACAGAACACTTCATCAAAGAAATGTTGTTTCTTTTCACAGTTAGATTGATATATTATAACCCTCATTCGTAGTCAAGGCTGCTTCTACTCCTTGCCTCAACTCCAAAGGAAAGAAGGGTGTTTACGTATAAATAGTTTTCTATTAGACAACCTATGGACTGCTTAGGGTAATTCTTTAAAATAAAATTCTCCTCATAGCTAAAACTGTAAATATCCAAATGTTTTTTCCTTTTGGAAACAACTTCAAGATTCTGTTAACAGCAGTTATCAATTTGTGAATGGAAAAATTATCATCTTTTTCACATAAATGTTTTACGTATGTACTTGGTTAAATGAGAAATATGTCTGAGAGTATAGTCACTCATAGCACAATAAATAATGATATTTAACTAGAAAATAAAAGCCATATTTAGTGTTTATTCAGGTCATACATATATTTTGAGTTCCACTGTGAACTTGTCTCTGCTAGGCTTGAAATATACTAATAAACAGCAGACAGTCTTTGTCGAAAGGCAACTTGGAGTCTGCCTCCAAGACCATCACATTTTTGTTGCTTTTCGTGCTTTTGAATTGTTGAAAAAAATGAAAGCTTTAAACCAATAGGACGGCACAGCTATATAAATTTTTTATTTGAAATTGTAATACTTCTTTACTTATGATTTGGTTAATAACATGTTAATAAGCCAATATTTTCTCTTTGTTAAAAACTAAGCTATGAATTTGCTTTTGCCAAATGAAATTTATTCAGTAATTTGCTGATTCATTTATTCATACTCGGGCAGAATATTTTGAGGGCACCTACTGTGTGCCACACATGTTTTTAGATGCTGAGAAACATCAGGGAACAGCATAGACCAAAATTCCTGCCATGTCTTATCTATTCTAGAATGGAGGGATGACAATAATAGAAATAAATGAAAAGCATAAAATATTTTACATAAAATAAGTGTTAAGGAAAAATAAAATACAGCAGTGAAGGGTGATACAAGATTTGCATCGAAGAGAACGTTGATATTTTGCATACAGTGACTTGAGTAGGCTTCTGTGTATAGACAACCTGAAGCTGGTGTGTAAGCCAGCTTTAGGGATAATTGGGGAAAGACCATTCAGGCCATGGGGGCAGCCATGTGCGAAGGCCGTGAGCCTCTAGTATGAGCTAAGAGGCCTGTGTGGCTGGAGCTAAATGAACAGTGGGGATCCTAGCAGATGAGGTTAGAGAAGTGGCGGAGTCAGATCATATAGGACCTTGTGGAACCTGATAAGGACGTTAGGTTTTGTTGTAAGCAAGTGAGGTGGAGAGCCACCGGAAGATGTGTAGTTGAGAAGTAACATGATATCCTTGCTTTCTTAGGGTCACTGTGGCTGCTGTTTATGGGAGGCTGGGGCTGATCACGGAGACCAGCTGGGAAGCTATTACTGTAATCCTCAGAGGGATCTCGGCGGCTTGGGCTATGACAGAAGAGTGAGAATGGATGGATTCTGAGTGTCATTTAATGGCAGAGCTAGTAAGATTTGCTGGTGGATTGGAAATGAGTGAAAGAAAAAGAACGAGACATACGTGAGACTGCAGGCTTTTGGCTGGAGCAACAGTGAGATGAAGATGCCACTGACTGAGAGGAGCTAAACCCCAGTAGAAGCAAGTTAGGAGGTGATGAAAAAAATCCAGGAGCTCAGCTGTGGACGTGTGAAGTTTAGATGCCTGCGTGATGGCCAAGTGGAGATAGAGAGGAAGTGGCTGGGTGTGTAGGTCTGGGCTCCCTCACATTAGACATCTGGAAGGGGAGGAATTAGGTCAGAAGAATGAGGGGTGATTAGTGATGTCGTAGGAAAAACAGGTGATTGTGGTGTCCTGGAGGTTAAGGGATCGTGAGACAGGTGGGGAGGACGTGAAGGCAGCAGGCGGATAAAGGTTCTGCATGTTATCCTGCAAAGGGGCACAGAAGAATGGACAGTAGGTGGCAGGTAAGTGGAGGATCAAGAGATGGTGTTGAAGATGGTGAGATGGAAGAACAGTAATGGTTATGGAAAGAAGGCAGGCTCACTGGGCTGTGTTTTTGAGCTGGTGAATGGGGATAAGACCCCATACCAAGGAGGAGAGCTGGCAGTAGAAACAGGAGAAGATTGGGGTCATTTTTATGGGTGGGAGCTGTGCTGGTGGGTTTTGGTAAGAGCTCATGTCAGTTGGCATCCATTTCCTCAGTAAGGTGAGAATGTAAGGAAAATTAAAGACAAATGGACTTTTAAAAACTCGCTAATATACATAACCAATTTTTCTGCCTGCCTCTCAATTTTCACCATCCTTTCTTTCAAGCTAGACTCTCAAATCCTTCAAATTAGAATTTTCCATTTGGCAGTGCAAGCTTATCTTTTCTTAAAGACAGAACTACCAGCTTTTGATGGAAGCTTTTAGGACTCTGGTGTCTTCCCAAGGACATGACCAGTGATGAAGTTTTAATCTGTGTAAAACCTACAAATTGGAATTCTGCTTTCTGGTGCAATGGAACGTTAGAATGTAATGTCGTTTTGAGAAACTCAGGATTGAGAACAAACCCAATTCAGTCATTGGAGGAGCAAGAAACTCACTTTGTATTTTAAATGGTTCTATTCACTGGGCTGAATAGACATAATATTAAAAACCCTTAAGACCAGTGATTCTCGATGGGTTGTGGAGCGAGAGGGAGAGGCAGTATGAAATCTTACTATTATGGTTAATATTTACAATTTATCATGCAATTAACAGAAATGAATGTCTGACAATGTCCTGGGCTGTGGAAAAATTTTTTAAAAATACAGGGTTATCTTCTGTTTCTGGTATATTTATTTTTGTTATGTTGGTTATCCAAAGGAGGCACTGATTTTAACAGTAAAATATTGGTGTGGATATTCACCTTGGTTAGCTTACATGTCTTAAGTGGTAGAAAAAACAAAGCCAAATAAGTGTCTGATGTGAGATCCTTAAAGCTGGGAGTCCCTGGGAGCTCCTTCTTCCCCGGACTTCAGTATTCCTGCCCTGGACAGTAAGCCCGCCTGAAGCTCTCTCCTGAGGTCCCACAAAGAAAATGGTTAGGGAAAATAATTGAAAATAACTCTTTTTCTTGTTTCTCTTGTTTTTTTGAAGACCAATACCTAAAAAAGAAAAAAAAATAAGAATAAAATTGTCAGCTCAAGAAATGAGGGTTTTGCGGAAGGGAGAATGTGTTTCCTCCCCAGGCCTGATTGGGCTGGGGCACTGCAGAGTAAAGTCTGCTCTGCAGCAGTTTTGTGAAGCAAAGCAGTGACGGACTGTGGAGGCTGCAGAGCAGTGATGGACACGATGACGCCAGCCTCAGAGCCTCCCCTTGAGGAGGCTCCCTGGCCTTTTGGGGCTGAGTGGCCATATTGAACAGGTACAGGGCTGTGGGGAGCCGACTGAGGACACACAGCCTGTGACAAGCACTCCAGCTCTGGGCATCCATGGGCTCGATGACTAAGTGAGGCAATCCATGTGCAGGGAAATGTTTTAAGCCAGGGAGTAATATTTTTGGAAAGGGAGGAACTCATGTGATTCTACTGAGCAGCTTGTTCTTCCTACGTTTGGCTCTGTGGGGCAGTGTGTATGTTTAGAAGTGGCAGATTCATTTTTCCCGCTACCTCAGGGTAAATGTCTGCAAAACAAATAACACTCACTGTTTGGGAAAATTAAAAAATAAGCCTAGGGATGATTAGTTTCCTCTGATCCAAGTCTTTGGAAGTCTTCTCTCCACATTTGTGCACCCATGTGTAGGTCCTAATGCACCCAAAGCACAGATGAATGAACATACAGGGCTTGAGTTTTTCACTCATATGATTCCGAATAGGACAAAGTCCAGAGGGGCTAACACTGACCTCACACAGTGCTGGCGCTCCTCTTTCTTTCTTATAGAGCATATTTTTAACCACTCATTTGGCTCCTAGTATCCTGTTTTGCATTTTTCTATGTTCTTTGCTTTTTGATTCCACAACTATATTTTTCATAAGACAAGAGCATGGATCTAGTCCTGTGTTTCTCTGAAGAATCTCCAACGTTTCAAATTGTTTGATAAATAGTAGACATGTCATGGGTATGTGAATATCAGAACTGAAGTGTCTTCCTGTGGATTTTGATTAGCTATGAGAAGGGTTGATTTTCTGACTTTCATGTTGCCTGGTTGAATCCATTTTTCCCAAAAGCAATACCTTCTTTTTCACTTCAAGTGTCCTTCTCATTTATCCGCCAAGAATATTTAAAGTAGAAGAATCTTAACGTCTGGCAAAGTATTGAACATTATTTGTATCAAATACTTGATTCTCTTTCTCATTAATATTCATAAGGGAGAGAATTGATGTTTCTTAAGCTGTTCAATTAAAAAAAAACATGCAACTGTGAGGCAATTGGCCAACCCATGAACTTGGCATTGTGGTTTGCAGTTTTGCTTGGTTTTGCTTTCGTACTCCTGACATTTATCCAGAGAGCTCATTCCTGTAGAGCAGTACCGAATGCTGGTTCCTTCTTACACACGAGCCCAGTCAGAACACATGGAGGGGACTCCTCTGTGGGGCTCTTCCCCTGCCTGCTTCCTGTTCTGGGCACTTGGTGATCTGGGAATTTGGGACCAATAGAAAAGAAACTGAGGAGGAAAGGCATTGTTGCTATTACTTCGATATTCTCATTTTTCAACTGATGATTTACAAAGGGGACTGTAAGCTTTCTACCCAAAGGGAGATCAAAGGTAAGAATTCTTTACTCCAAATGAGAAAGACTGGAATCCCACCGGGTGTGTGGAAAGCTGCAGTTAAAACCAAATAATCCCAGTTTCAAGAGTTAAATGTTTTTGGTAACATTTGAATAAATTGGAAACATAGTCCTCTGATTTTTTTTTTTTTTTGCACCATAGATAGTTTCTAAAAGGTGTGGAAACACTTATAAGAAATATCAGTTATGCAGTGTTGGTGCCAGTGTGGACTTACTGCTGAGACTGACTTATTGTCAAGTGAGCAGGTGAAGTAATAAAGAAATAATTGGAATTTTTATTGCTAAACGCTAAAGGACTCTCAGGAAACCTAACCTTGCTTTTGACCTACTGATTAGCTTGAATGCAACAGACTCATTATATTCTAATTTCATCTCCATTGAAAGATAAAACAGACTTGGAAGTAATTAATTATAGTTAGATTTTAATGTTCAAGCGAATTGACTTCAAAAGTCATTTTCTTATCATGTGAACTAATTTCCCTGTGATGGAGCTTTGGTAACATTTTACATGTATATTTTTAGTCTTTTAAGTAAGTACTCCTGTAAATTGCTCCGAAAGAAGTGATTTGCTGAGATAGTGTAGAGAATGAAGGTCAGTCTGGCTCTTGTGCTGTAGTTCTGCATTTCTCTCTCTCTTTCTCTTTCTCTCTCTTTTTTTTTTTTCCTTGAGACAGATTCTCGTTGTGTTGCCAAAGCTGGAGTGCAGTGGCTCAATCTCTGCTCACCACAACCTCCCTCTCCTGGGTTCAAGTGATTCTTAGACCTCAGCCTCCCACGTAGCTAAGATTACAGGTTTGCGCCATCACACCTGGCTAATTTTTGTGTTTTTAGTAGAGATGGGGTTTCACCATGTTGGCCAGGTTGGTCTTGAACTCCTGACATCAAGTGATCCACCCACCTTGACCTCCCAAAGTGCTGGGATTATAGGCATGAGCCACTGTGCCCAGCCTGTTGGCTCTGGTTTTCTCAGAGGTGATGCCCGAGGTATTGGTCTAAACTGGCATCTTTCTTAAAATCTAGTGAGTTTATCCTGAGATGATAAGTTTCATCAGCATATAAATGGAAGCATAGACTAGCCAAAAGACTTTCTATGTAGGACACTCTGTAGGTCCTTAGAATATGGTTCTCACCAGGTGTCTTCACTCACGTTCTGCCTGTCGGAAGTCTGAGTCACGATGCAGAATCTTCAGCCAGAGCATTCCACCTCCTGATGAGAGTGCTCCATTCCTCTATATTTTGAGTCTTCTCAAGCTTCATAGGCTTCCACAATCTTGCTCCCTGCAGAGCCCTATGCCAGGGTTTCAGGGTTAGAGAGAAAAATAAGATACAGGTTCAGTAATCAAGCAGCTCCTATCTTAGAGAAACATCTAGGCTGATTATTATAATACAAACGATGTACCAATTAAGATGGCTTGTAGCTGCAGTAAACAAAAATCCCAATTTATAATGGCTTAAATTGATAGGAGGGACATGTAACTGTTCTCACACTATAAGGTCTGGCAGTAAGCAGATGGGGTGTTATATCACCACTCAGCACAGTAGGGTCCCATTGGCACTTCCGCCTTGCCATTCCTTCCTCCTGTGCTGGTGTCAGGGAGAAAATGGAATCTCTCCTCAACCTCCCTAAGTTCATAAGTAGTTGAGACAGATCCCGATAGCAACAGATAAATTAAGAAGAGAAAAACCAGCAAGTTTATTAACACAAGCTGTGCACGTCACATGAGAGAAACCTCATGAATGGTAACTCAAAGCAGTGGCTTAGAGAGCATCTTCAACAAAGAACAATCAATTCAAGGCAAGTGACAAGACAAAGGAAAAGGACTTTGAGTGTCTACAGGGAGCAGCTTCGGCAGAAGACAAATGAATGGCAGGGCAGATAAGATTAGTTAATAAAACTTGTTGATATTGGTTCCTCTGGTGTCGTCTCAAGTTTGATGAGGGTCAAAGCTGTCTTCAGTGGTTAGCCTTGGTGGAGAGGGGGAAGGATACTTCAGGTGTTTGTAAATCATCTGTCTCCCACTTTTAGGCAAACAGAGGGAAGGCAGAGAGCTCCCTTGTACCTTCTTTTTGTTTGTTTGTTTTTGAGATGGAGTCTCACTCTGTTGCCCAGGCTGAAGTGCAGTGGTGAGATCTCAGCTCCCTGCAACCTCTGCCTCCCAGGTTCAAGCAATTCTCCTGCCTCAGCCTCCAGAGTAGGGATTACAGGTATGCGCCACCATGACTGGCTAATTCTTTGCTTTTTAGTAGAGACGGGGTTTCACCACGTTGGCCAGGCTAGCCTCGAACTCCTGACCTCAAGTGATCTGCCTGCCTCAGCCTCCCTAAGTGCTGGGATTACAGGCGTGAGCCATGGTGCCCAGCCGGCATCTTCTTCTTTATTGTCTTCAGATCAGCAATTTTTCCTGACTTTGGGGAGTCATGTTCTTGTCTCTCACTCTAGCTTTGACCTCATGCCAGTCACTCTACCTCATGAGATGCCTGCTCAGCTGCAGATGTTTTATTTGTGACAAAGGCAAGAAGAAACAAAGATTCCCCCAAACCAGCTTCCCTCCAGATTTCCCCTCTATCTCATTAGCCAGAGCTCTGTCATGTGGTCACTGCAAGCTTCCGGGGAGGTGAGGAAAGAAACTGTGTAGTTTTCCTCTGCTCCATGGTAAGGACAGACAGGGGACAAGGGCATGTGAGCACAGACCGACTCTGAGGGGCTTGAAGACAGGTCAGAAAGATGAAAGGGAGTGGCATGTGCAAAATCATGCATGTGTGACTGGGCAGGGGAGGTCTGAGACCACATCCTGGTTCTCTGATGCAGGCGCAGGCAAGCAGTGAGGCTGGGCAGGTGGGCGGGGCTTGTCTGTGAAGGACACCGGGAAGACCTGCGGGATCTGCCCTTTAGCCTGTGGTCGTGGGGGATGGACAGGGCAGGAGAACAACCCAAACTAAGACACAGCAGTGGTGATAGAGAAAAAGCAGTGAATTCAGGAAATGATTCCAAAGTCAGGGGCTCTTGGTGCCATTTTTTTTTTTCTTTTTCTTTTCTTTCTTTCTTTCTTTCTTTTTTTTTTTTTTTTTGAGACAGAGTCTCAATCTGTCACCCAGGCTGGAGTGCAGTGGCACTATCTTGGCTCCAGCTAATTGTGTGTGTGTGTGTGTGTGTGTGTGTGTGTGTGTGTGTGTGTGTGTTTTAGGAGTTTCACTGGATTGGCAAGGCTGGCCTTGAACTTCTGACCTCAGGTGATCCGCCTGTCTCGGCCTTTCCAAGTGCTGGGATTATAGACGTGAGCTGTCGTGCCTGGAGTCTTGGTGCCATTTTGATGTCAGTGGTGAGGAAGGAGGAGTCAGGGACGCAGAGCTGATCTCTGAGCCACAGCAGGTTTGAGGGGAGCTGGCTCCTTCAGCTGGTATGTGGGGTTATAGGTGGCTGTGGCACATCCACAGGCAGTTAGGAATGGAAGACTGGATTTGGTGAGAGAAGTGGGGCTGTAGCGTATAGATATGGGAATTTGAGCAGAGAGTGGGGAGGCTGTGAGCACTAGTTGAAAATAAATGGCCAGATGGGCATGTTCAGGGTGAGCAACCGGTCCACTCAGTATACACCAGCTGGAACCCATGTCTATGTATGAGCTCACAGTTTTGCATTCCCTTCCGAAGTATAACATTTTCTGTGATGAGTTTCTATTGTTAGACCAGCACTTTCCCTGTGGTCAGTTCCCTTTAAACGCTGTACCTCCTCCCGGGCAGTGCTTCTGTTTATCTTATCCTCAGGCTGTTATCCTGTTGTTACCTGTTTACGGAAGTTAGAAGAAGAAAGATGGAGACTTGGCCCCCAAAAAAGGGTGTGGGCTGCCCACGGGGTCTTAGACCAGGTTGGCAGGAGGAGCCCAAACTGCTTCACTTCTCCTTCCCCAGGGCATGAATGTGGGAGGGCTGGATTCACTTATACCACTGCCAGCAGCATCTCCAGACAGGGCAACATTTAAATTCACCTAATTCATGTCCACCCCTCTACCTGACCCCAAACCCAGCCTCCTGGTCATAGTAAACAAAGAATATTTAGAATATGAAAAAAAAAGCAAGTGTAACAAAGACAAAATCCCCTATGGTGTGCCACAACTCTGAGACAGCTGTTGCAGTTCACATTTCTTTGCAATAAAACTGACACTCATCTCAGAGGGGGTTCATGGTGCTTCTTAAACAGACCGCTTACTGTCCTGGTCCATTTGGTGTTGCCGTAAGAGAATACCACTGGATGATTTATAAAGAACAGAAATTTATTTCTCAAAGTTCTGGAGGCTGGGAAGTCCAAGATCAAGGCACCAGCCTCTGATGAAGGCCTTCTTGCATCCTCACATGGCAGAAAATCAGAAGAGCACTAGAATAAACTCGCTCCCTCAAGACCTTCTTATAGCAGCTTTAATCTATTAATGAGGAAAGAATCCTCGTGGTTTACATGCCACCCAGAAGGCCCTAGCTCCCAACACTGTCGCATTGGCAATTCAGTTTCCAGCACATGAATGTTGAGGGACACGGTCAGACCATAGTACATCCTAATTCATATATTCAACAAATATTTATTAACTGCACACTTTTGACTAAGCAGCTCTTCTCAACACTTAGGCATACGACGACAAACAAGACAAAGAAGTTTCCTGTCCCCGTTTTAGTTGGGAAGGCAATTGGTACCTAATTCAATTAGGTAGTAGTGGGTGCTACAACAGCTTGAAACAGGATACTGAGCTTGAGCACGACTGGGGAGGGAGTGAGTCTCTTTTCAGAAGGCTGATGGGAAAGCCTTCTCCTGGGGCAGTGGTATTGGTCTGAGGTCTGAAGGAAGAGAAGGTGCCAGTCTTGTGAGACTGTGGGCAGAAGGCATCAAACCAGGGGAACAGTGAGTGCAAATGCTCTGAGCTAGGATCTCGAACATTTTGAAGAGTAGACAGAAGGCCCTTATATCCAAAGGGACTTGGTAAGTGGAACAATAGTATAAAGGTGGTCAAAGTGGTCAAAGAGGTAGTCAGGGGCCAGACCCTGTAGAGTTCTGTAAACCATTTCGAGGTATTGAAGATTACCTTCTATTTCCAATTTTGCAATAGGATGCCATTGGCGGATTTTAATTTCAGAAGTGATATGACACAATTTTTATTGTTAAAAGATACGCCTATAGTGTTGTAATGGGCTTAATGGTGACCCTAAAAGATGGGTTCATAGCCTAACCCCTGGAAATTGTGCATGTGGCCTTCTTTGGAAAAAGCAACTTTGTGGAAGCAGTTAAGGATCTCCAGATAGGGTCACCCTGAATTATCCAGATAGGCCCTAAATCCACTGAGAAGTATTCTTACACAAGACAGAAAAGGGGACGAGACAGAGGGGAGGGCACATGGAGATAGAGGCAGAGATTGGAATTATGCAGCCACAAGCCAAGGAAACTGACTAGAAACTGGAAGAGACAAGAAAGCCTTTTCCCCTACAGCCTTCGGAGGGAGCAAGGCACTGCTAACATCTTAATTTCAGATTTCTGCCCTGCAGAAATTTTGAGACAATACATTTCTGTTGCTTTAAGCCACCAAGTTTAAGGTAATTTGTACAGCAGCCACGGGAAACTAATACCAGTGTCTCATAGGCCTGGCGTGCAATAGGGAGCGGAGGAGTAGACCCATGGGGAAAACGTGAGAAGCTGATAAAGCAATCCAAGAGAAAAGTCACGTGGCTTGCCACAACAGCAGTGGGAATAGTGAAAAGTGCTCTATTTAGAACATTTTGAAAGTAGAACCAACAGAATGTGCTGATAGATTAGATGTTGGAGACAAGGGAAAGAAAAAAAGAAAAGCTTCTTGGCATTTGGTCTGAAGAACTAACAGACTGCCTAATATAGTTACCTGAAATGAGGAGGACTAGGGGAGGGACAATTTGGGCCGAGGTTGTCAGGATGAGAGGTGGTGGTAGGGACGGAGGCTGTACTGGGTGTAACATGGTCAAGACTTCTTTCATGGACGTATTGATTTTGAGATGCCTGTTTCACATTCAAGATGGAAATTTGAGTAGGTCAGCCATGAATTTGGAGCTCAGAAAACAGGTGAAGGCCAGTAAGTTAGGAGTCATTTGTGTGTAGATCCATGGTTCTCAACCTTAGCTCTTGGAGTCTCTTGAAGAGTTTTCCAAAAGAAGACATCCATACCTGTGCTCCATCTTGAACTGATTAAGATGAAACCTGTAACGTATTTAAGAACTCTCCAGGTGAGGCTAGGGGCAGCCAGGGTGGAAAAGCCGCAGATGTACATAGTATTTAAAGGCATGGGTCTCATTAATTCCGGGATTTGGCAAGAGAGAAGATGGGATGACACAGGGAGAGCTGCCTAGAAGATAAGATGCTGCTAATGTCACAGGTAGACCAGACTGATCCTCCTCAGTTCTTAAGGTAGCTACAGTTTTGGTGTTAGCACCATTTTTTTTTTTTTTTTCAGTAGGCCATGAGGTTAAAGAGATAGGAAAGGTCTGGTGCAGGGAGTGAGAGCAGATGGAACAGAGGTCTGAAGGCCGAGTCCTGGAGGCTTCCAATGTGGTGGCTCATGGAGAAGGAAGAGCCAACACAGGAAAACAGACAGAGATCCTTGAGCTGGGAGGTGGCGGTGAGAATGTGGCGTATGTGAAGCCAGAGGAAGAAAGTGATTCAGGCAGAACAGGGGACTCAGTGTAGTTAAGTGGTCCTTGTAAGTTGAGAAAGATGAGGGTAGAATTAATCCAGGGATTTGGCAAGACAGAAGCCATTGGTGGCCTTGAGATGACAGACGTGTTTTAAGAGCGGCTTGGATGGAAGCTGACATTGAGCCAGCTGAGAGGAAGCAAGTGCATTTTGAGCCCATGCATCTTCCCACCAAACTTGAAGCAGTGAGTGAGACCTCTTACTGGCACATTGCTTCTGCTATTTCCTCTTAAAATCTGGCATTTCTGGGAGTTAGAAAATTTTATTCACAGTGTCTTTATTGAACCACGTATTTAATCTTCTGGAATATAGTACATGAATCCCCTTATTAATGCGTCAGTTTTGTGAACGGCATGTCGTCTGTGCTTCTGTTCCTTTCCTCTAAATCTTTTTCTTTTGACTTTGTTCCCAATGAAATCCCTCTGGTATTTCCCTGGGTATGTCCTTTAGTGTCTGCTAGCCATTCATCTTGAGAGAGGTGGTTCTGATTTCATCAATCACAGCTGCTTCTTATATGAATGTCAGTGGTGCTGTTAAACCTCATTGCCTGGTTTGTAGTTGGGGCTCAGCAAACATGAGTTGAAACTTAAGGTGAAAGTAACCCTATGGTGGACACTGCAACTGCCCTGGGGAGAGTGAGGTGAGTGTTTTGAGGTTCCTTGGGAGGAGGGCACAGGAGCCATGGCTGTGGATGGGAGAGCTTCCGCCCTTTAACTCCTGTCCTTGTTACCTGCCCTTCCGCTATTCAGTCCTTGATGCTCTCATTATGGCATCATGATGCTCAGCAGGGATGGCTGCCTTGTCATTTAAGTTTTGGCTGTGAATTCTCTGCCCTACTCTGGCCCTCTGCTCTGGAAGGATCCTTGTGAATCCATGGTAGTTAACATAATAATGGAAGTCAGATTCATCATGTGTGGGTGAGCTCCTGTAGCCTTAGTGAAATTGTAGTTTCTGGAGCCCTGCACACCAGTGACAGGTTGGTAAGACCAGAAGGTGCTCCCCAGTCTGTGCCCCTCCAGCCTGGCAGATGAGCCTTGGCTCCTCCAAAAATTCTGTTCCGTGTTGCTTAAGAGCTGACAGCTGATGTGCTGTAAATCTCTGGAAACTATACAATGCCATAGCTATGTATTCTAATTCATTTTCTGTTTATATGATGAGGTATACTTGTAGTACTGACTCTACAAAAGCAGGATTTTAAGGAGTAAAGAAAATCTAGAACTTCCTACTGAGATTGTCCAAATGAAAATTTTAAGCCTCAATTTTTTAACTTTTTATTATGGTTATTTTCAAACATGTACAAAACAAGAGAGAATCATATAACAAATACACAGTACATGCACAAGCCAGCTGTCAACTCTGAATCCTGCCATTCTTGTTTTATCCATCCCACATGCCTCACCCACTTTCTTTCTCTTTTTTTCTGGCATATCGGTACATTTTTCTTTTAACCAGGAGATGCTGTAGTAACGTGGCTGCAAACTCTCAGTGGGTTAAAATAACAAAGGTCTATTTCTTTCTTTTTGTGAGATGGAGTCTCACTCTGTCGCCCAGGCTGGAGTGCAGTGGCGCAGTCTCGGCTCACTGCAACTTCTGTCTCCTGGGTTCAAGTGATTCTCCTGCCTCAGCCTCCTGAGTAGTTGAAATTATAGGTCCACGCCACCACACCTGGCTTATTTTTGTATGTTTAGTAGAGATGGGGTTTCACCATGTTGGCCAGGCTGGTCTCAAACTCCTGACCTCAGGTGATCCACCTGCCTCGGCTTCCCAAAGTGCTGGGATTACAGGTATGAGCCACCGTGCTTGGCCAACAAAGATCTATTTCTTGCTCAAGTTACATGTCCTTTATGGGTACAGGGTCTCTTGCCCCACACCTTCTTTATTCTGGGAACAAGATGGAGAGGTGAGTCTCTCTCTGTGGAAGACCCTGGAAGACCCCACTCAGGGTTGTTCTGAAAGTGATCTCACATGGATTGAGCCATAACCTAGAGCCAAAAGAAGCCAGATTCGCTAGGAGAAAGGTCTGTTGGCATAGCCAGACACTTAGGAGGAGTGAAAAGATGTATTTTTCTGCAGAGAGAGTGTGATCGCATTTTTATCAATTCATCTGCACCCTGGGGACCAAGAGTTAACATTTGAATTTTTCTAAGTAGGAATCTACTCCTCACGGACAGTTAGCATTTGAAAGACTCTAACTGGAAATCCACTCTCCAGAGGATGTCTCAACAAGTGCTTAAGTCCGCTCATAAGCATAAGGAGTGCTGGAAGTGATTTTTTATTGGTAAAGTGGTTGGTTTTCAAGTTATGTAGATGGACTAGAGATATATTTTTTTTCTACTCTTGCATGAAGAGGTGGTCCCTTTCGATTGCTATAACACATTACCTTAGACTGAGTAATTTATATGCAATACATTTGTTTCTTCTGGTTGTGGAGGCTGGGTTCTCGGTTCTTCTGGTTCTTGGATCTGTTAGTCCAAGATCAAGGTACTAGCAGCTTTGGCATCTGGTAAGGGCTTGCTCTCTGCTGGTGCCTTGTTGTATCCTCATGTGGTGGAAGGGGCAAATAGGCTTCTCTGGCTTCTGCTATAAAGGCATTAATCTTATTCACAAAGGCAGAATGCTTATGACGTAATCACTTTCCAAACATATTAATACTATTGTGTTGGGGATTAGGCTTTAACATACGAATTTGGAGGTTGGGGGAACACAGACATTCAGACTGCAGCAGGGAATGAACTCTTTGGGCAGCAGCAAACTGATATCTTTTTTTAATATTTAATTTTTTTTTGAGATGGAGTCTTGTTCTGTTGCCCAGGCTGGAGTGCAGTGGCATGATTTCGGCTCACTGCAACCTCCACTTCCTGGTTTCAAGCAATTTTCCTGCCTCAGCCTCTCAAGTAGCTGGGACTACAGGCACATGCCACAACGCCCAGCTAATTTTTGTATTTTTAGTAGAGACAGGGTTTCACCATGTTGGTCAGGCGAGTCTCGAACTCCTGACCTCGTGATCCACTGCCTTGGCCTCCCAAAGTGCTGGGATTACAGGCATGAGCCACCGCATCTGGCTGCAAATGGATATCTTTAAGAATAGGATTCAAGGTCTAGAACTCCATCCTATTCTGTGTTCTGTCACTAAATGTTGGGTCCTGAAGATTTTCTCTCCTGATTTGGTTAGAAGGTGGTTGAATCTGACTGCGAGAACCTAAAGTGCTTAAAGGAGAGCTTGAACTTCCCTGAGCATACACCAGGTGATGTGACACTTTTATGCCTCTTGTCCTTGTAACATGCCCCCTAGAAGATAACTTTTAGGAGAGGACACCTACGGTTCCCACCAACTTTTAATCATTAGAATTTACTAGAATCTACTTATAAGAGCATGACCTTGGTGAGTGGTCATTATAGTGGGTCAGTTTGCAATGAAGGGAGTAAGAATTTGAGAGAGAGCATTTGGATTTTTCTGTTGGAGAGTCATTAGTGCCTTTCTAAACTGCAGAGTGGCCACACAGTTCCTCTATGTCAGATTGGTTCCTCAGCACTGTTGTTAAGTCTTTAATTATCGTCGGGGACCACTTTAATAACATCTAACTGAACAAAGGTCTCTAGAAGGACTTGGGGAATATTAAAATTTGTGCAGAGAACAGAGGGGAGCATATAGGTCATTTGTAACTGGTATAGCTAGGAAGAGTGTGGCCAATGTTAAAGGGTGTATGTATTGTGGAGATAATTCAATTAGTTTTTTCTTTCCACAGCAACAGAAGAGTTGCCCTTCATGGTAATTCATATGCACAGCATCTGTACTAAATGTTTTACATGCATTGTTTCATTTAATCCTCATAACACCTGCATGAGATAGGAAATAGTATCCACATTTGACAGATGAGAAAACTACGGCATCACATTTTTCAGGGAAACATAGCTAATAAGGAACAGAGCTAGGACTCAGATTTAGCAAATGTAATTTTTCAGTCTACCCCTCTATATAAAGTCTTTCAAGCAATAGAAATTTAAAAAAAAACCTCTTGACTTTATTTCAAGAATGTCTTCCTTCAAAAGATGTAGAGATTCCCACCAAGGCAAAATGGACACCATGTTTTCCTCCCTGGGGCAGCAGAAGCCTTAGTAAGTGGCTGTTCTGAGTTCCTGTGAATGGCGCAGTGGCGGCTTGGTTTGATTCCACAGAGTATCTAGGATACCCACATCCCTTTATATGATATGAGAATTTAGGACAACTTTACCTTCTAGTCTCAGTTAAGCTTTGGGAGCAAGCAAGAGCTGTATTGATTGTCTGCAGGTTTGGAGTGTGGAAACTCAGCATCAAGTAAATGGTGTGTCTTCTTGTCACCCAGCATTTTCCCCATTACCTTTTCAGTCTGTCTTCCATTGGGCAAAGTGCCCAACTGTTCTTGAAGGAAAAGAAATCTAAATCCCGAGCTGCCTGCACAGCATCTACGCCCCGGGGAAAAATGCCTACAGCACAAATTCTAAAACCTCATTCTAAAAGTGCATTACTAAAAAGGTTTTACAGTATAATAACTTTTAAACCTCAGGGTAGTGATGGCTGCAGCATGCTTATGTCAAACCCGAAGGAAAACCCAGAGGAGGTGGCAGGTGGAAGAAATACTGCTTTAGTTAATAGATCAGCAACCTCATTTAAAGAAGTGAGGCTTAGGAAAAAACTACTTTTATCATCTCGGTTAGCTTCTTTCACTTTTCTTCACTCTGTGGTCCTGTTGTTTAAATTTCTAAGAAATGGTAAAGACAGTGAGAAGGAAACATTTAAAGAAAGGGGGGGCATACTAGAATATGATGTGTGATTCCCCCTTTGCTATTCTGTTTTTGTTATTGCTATGCAACAATCGGGGTCAGGTTTCTAATTCTGTCTTCAATGTCCCAGGTAGAAAGGTGGGTTTGTGTTTGATAGACACGCAGATGGCAGCAGGGCGTGTGCAGTGGGCTAACTCCCACACAAGGGTGGAGGTAGATACTGTCAAGGGCATGGCAGCCGCAGCTGGTGTGAGAACACCAGGGCACGTTGATGGCACTGCCTCATCTCCGACAGCCGGCTGTCTCCAAGGTGTTTATGTGGATTACATTCACCATGAGGATATGTAAACCCTCTTATTCCTATTCTCATGGAATTGAGAACAGGAAGATGAGAGATGACCTGGACATTTCACCTAGATTAGACCAAAGGTGAGCAAAGGTGATCAGGCAACAAAGGTAGCCTTTACCTGACAGCAACCCCAAGGCAAGGGCCACCAGGAGTTAAAAACAAACAGGGCCAAGCAACAGTCAGGCTCAGATCCAGGAAGGACTGGACAAGTGTTCTGAGGCTGTAGCCTAGCTCTCACTGAAAGCCACTGGATCATGGGGCTGAGACCTGCTTTTCCTGGGAGCTCCTGCTTGGGTGGGTTAGACCTACGGTTGTTGTCTGAGGTCCCTTATGTCTCAGAGCAATCCTTTATTCTGGAAACATCCAGGGATTTCCTTCTCCAGCTTTTATTTTCTACGTCATTGGACATCACCCCTCTTTGATTTTTCCTTGTTCTTCCTCACCACTACCCCTGAGGCCAGACATAAAAGATTGATAAATGCATGGTTCAAATCCTGCCCCTATCACGCACTTGCTTTCAGATTTTTGTAAAACTATTTAATCCCCTATTCTCTTTATTTGTAAAATAGGGATCTGCATGCTTATCTGAGAGAGGTGATGTGAAGATTAAAGGAGGTCACACCTATAAAGCATAACATACCAAATGCTTTACTTACATTTTCTCATTGGAATGCTCTTCACAGGTCTGGGGTGAGGGAGAACAAGAGTTAACTAGTAACAAACATGGGGGTGATTTAAACGTTTCAGGAGCTCATGCTAGTAATACCATAACCATCCATAGACCATATTCCCTGATTTTTTCTTAAATGCTTTCAGGCGTGTCTCCCCTGTAACTATCCAGTACACTGGACGCTTCCTGGTTTGGTTACGAGAACAAGCTCCGCAGCGTTGGGACTGTTTCTAGGCAGGCTGGTGGGCATGCCTTCGCAGAGCTTGGCTTTGGTCATGTGCTCTTCCATATTGTTTTTTTATTCTGATGCTTTGACATCTTGGGCTTTGCTGACCCTGAAGGAACTGCCCCTCCCAGAGCTGGCCAATTCCTAAGGAGAGTAAAGGACTCACCTGTGATATGCCTTTCCTATGCAAGCTGAACACTCTGGAGCCCAATTCCCCAGCCACCTTCTTTTTTTTTTTTTTTTTTTTTTTGAGATGGAGTTTTGCTCTTGTTACCCAGGCTGGAGTGCAATGGCGCGATCTCGGCTCACCGCAACCTCCGCCTCCTGGGTTCAGGCAATTCTCCTGCCTCAGCCTCCTGAGTAGCTGGGATTACAGGCATGCGCCACCATGCCCAGCTGATTTTTTGTAGTTTTAGTAGAGACAGGGTTTCACCATGTTGACCAGGATGGTCTCGATCTCTTGACCTCGTGATCCACCCGCCTCGGCCTCCTAAAGTGCTGGGATTACAGGCGTGAGCCACCGCGCCCGGCCCAGCCACCTTCTTTATTAGGCTTTCACATTCTGAGCCACTAATGCTCTGCCTCAATTACCCCAGGGCCTGGTACCAGACAAGTGGGAACAGCCCCTATATTCCAAAGCTCGCTGAAATGATTCAAACCAGCCAACCCTAAACCTGCTTATGCTGCTTCACCCATTAAACCACAGTAAAGGTCCCCCCTTGATTCCTTTGTGTCCTGACCAACCGATGTTTCCCCAGGTGCCCCCACAGCATGGCATGGCATGCCCCACTTTTGAAACCTGAACAAGCTATATTTTCAATTGCAAATATCCTGGTCTGTTGGCCTCACTATACCCAAATAGTAATGAAACCTACATTTCAAAACACCTTCCCCGACTGATGGTTCATTGTTGTGTCAACTTGACTGGACTAGATGATGCCCACATAGCTGTTAAAACATTATGTCTGGGTGCATCTGTGAGGGTGTTTCTGGAAGAGATTAGCATTTGAATCAGTAGACTGAGTAGAGAAGATCCACCCTCACTAACATGGGTAGACATTATCTAATTCATTAAGAGGCTGAATAGAACAAAAAGGGAGAGAAAGGAAAGGGTTATTTGTCTTTTTTTGAGTTGAGACATCTCTCTTCTGACCTTGGACTGGGAGTTATGCCATTGTCCTCATGGTTCTCAGGCCTTCAAACTTAGGCAGAATTGCAACACTGGCGTTCCTGGTTCTTCTGCTTGCAGACGGCATGTCATGGGACTTGCTGGCTTCCATAATTGTGTGAACCAATTCCCATAATAAATCTCCTCTTATGTATCTATATATATCCTATTGGTTCTGTTTCTAGAGATTGGTACCAAGAAGTGGGAGTGCTTCTAACAAATACCAAAAAATGTGGAAGTGGCTTTGGAAATGTGTAATGGGTAGAAACTTGAAAGAGTTTGGAGGTGCACACTAGAAAAAGCCTACATTGCTGGGAATTGATCTTTAAAGATGATTCTGGTAAAGGCTCAGAAAGAAAAGAAGAGAGCTATGACAAAAGCCTTAATCTTCTTAGAAAATACCTAAGCGGTCATGAACAGAACATTGGCAGAAATATGGGTAGTAAAGGCCAGCCTGATGAGGTCTCAGAGGGAAATGAGGATCACGTTATTGGACAATGGAGAAAAGGCCATGGGGAAGAGGGGCAAGGGAAGTGAGAGCATTAGGACAAATACCAAATGCATGCAGGGCTTAAAACCTAGATGACGGGTTGATAGGTGCAGCAAACCACCATGGCACATGTATACCTATGTAACAAAACTGCATGTTCAGCACATGTATCCCAGAACTTAAAGGAAAAAAAAATTAAAATAGTGTCACAGAGCTTGGCTGAATTGTGCCTGTATTGTAGTGTTTTGCAGAAGGTAGAGCTGTGAGCACTGAAGTTATCTATTTGGATAAGGAAATTTCTAAGCAAAGTGTGAAAGTTGTGGCTTGGCTTCTCTTGACAGCCTACATTAAAATGTGAAAGTGGAGAAAAGATTTAAAGACAAAATTGTTAAGCAAAGGGAAGCAGCACTTAAAGATTTGGAAAAGTCTCACCCTAGACATATTATAAAAAATGAGATATCAGATACAGTGATTCATGCCTGTAGCCCTATTAGAGAAACTGAGGCAGGAGGATCCCTTAAGCCCAGGAATTTGAGACTAGCCTGAGAAAGGTAGTGAGAGTCCATCCCTTAAAAAAAAAAAAAAAATGAGAAGGCACCTTGGGAGAGAACACCAAGGGTGTGGCCAAATAACCATCTGATAAGGAGATTAGTTAACCAAGTGGAACCTATTGCTTAAGGTGGTGCAGAAGTAATTGGGGCTGCCACCTTCATCACAGCTCCAATGTGCAAAAGCTTGAGCAAGCAAGCGTGAGACCCCAGAGACAGCCCTCGCTGGAGCAACATCCAGGATGGCTGAGAGGTAGGACCACTCCAGCAACCCCAGGCTGTAGAGCCACAGACACAATTCTAGCTCGGGGAGCCACAAAGGCACAGAGCAGCCTTTGGAGAGGGCCACCACCCCCGTGGGTTGGGAAGGCAGGACCACAGCCCCAGTGAGCCTGGAGGACAGAACATTGAGCCAAAGATTATTCTCAAGACAAAATTTTGGACTTTGCTTGGGACCTATCCTTTCTTCTTTTCTGTTTCTCTCTTTTGAAATGGAAATGTCTTTTCTGTGCCTGTACCTCCATTGTATTTTGGAAGTCTTTAACTTGTTTAATTTCACAGGTTCACAGCTGGAGGGGAAATTGCCTCAGAATGAATCATACCTTGCGTCTTACCCATATATAATGTAGGTGCTATTTAAATGAGACTTTGGACTACAGACTTCGAGTAGATACTGGAATGAGTTAAGACTTTTGGAACCACTGGAATGAACTGAATGCATTTTGCATGTGAGAAGAACATGAAATTTTGGGAGGCTAGGGGTAGAATGTTATGGTCTGAGTGTTTGTGTCTCTCCCAAATTTATATGTTGAAATCCTAACCCCCACCCACTTAAGTTGATGGTATCAGGAGATAGAGCCTTTTGGGGTGATTAGGTTGTGACTGTGGAGGTCTCGTAAATGAGACTCGTGCCCTTATGAAAGAGACATTAGAGGGACTCCTTCCTCCTTCTGCTTTGTGAGCTTAGAGTAAAAAGGCTGTGAGGAAGCAGCCCTTACCAGACACTGAATCTGCTGGTGCCTTGATCTGAGACGTCCCAGCCTCTGAAACTGTGAGAAATACATTTCTGTTGTTTGTACGCCACCCAGCCTGTGGTATTCCATTGTAGCAGCCTGACCAGACTAAGATACCCTTGGATGAAGAGCAACGGGGGTAACATGTGGAAAAAAAAAAAAAAAAAAAAAACTGCTCCAATACCAAGGGTATGCTAGATGGCATTTAAACTTATGCTTGGTAGTTGCTTCTCATCATTCTTAGTTAATCATAAAGCATTCTACTTTTGTGGATTTTAAGTCCCTAGGAAATGATGCTGAAAAAAACAACAGCTTTGTGAGACCATCAGCAGCTGTAACATTGACATCTCTGCTTTCAAATGGGTTACAAAATTAAACAAGTGTCATCCAAAGGACCACCAGGGTGGCTAGATAACAGAAAAGAGAGTTTCATTGGCAATACTGGTTTACAAACTGGAAGAGAGAGTCTCCAGTGTGAACTGAGAATGCTATCTCTGAAGAACAGAGAAGGTTTGAGGTTTTATAAAATGGAGAAATGTTGCATATTGCTCTTTGAGAAGTTTCATTGGCACCTATAAGGTTTTGAGGAGCAAGCTCCAATTGGTACGTGGCAGTGGTACACAAACTCAGTCTGAGAGTCGCCATAGGTCGTCTCAGTAGTCATTAGACAAAACTGGTTTTGGGTTACTGCACCAGTGTCAGCTGCCAGGCCTGCGGAGAATTACAGTTTTTTACAGCAGTGCTCTTTACCCTGAGGGCTTTCTACCCTGGCTTATTGACTCTGTCTTCGTTGGGTATGACAAGAATGACTCAGTTCATATGAACAACTTTCACACAATAAAGCTTCATTTATTTATTTATTTAAATTGAGACAGAGTCTTGTCGTCGAGGCTGGAATGTAGTGATGCATCATCGAGGCTCACTGCAGCCTCAACCTCCCAGGCTCAAATGTGATCCTCCCACCTCAGCCTCTCAAATAGCTGGGACCACTGGCACATGCCACCATGCCCAACTAATTTATTTAGTTTTTGTATAGACAGATCTCAGTATGTTGACTAGGGTGATCTTGAACTCTTGGCCTCAAACAATCCTCTCACCTCAGTCTCCCAAAGTGCTGGGGTTACAGGTATGAGCCACCATGCACAGCGCAAAGCTTCATTTTAAGTCTCTTTTATTTACTTTTATTGATCCTAGTCATAACACATTGTAAGTATACTCTGCTAGAGAATTAGATAGCATGTCGTTTTTTAAGTGTCTTTTCTAATTAACCTGTCATGTAGTTTAGTAAGAAAATATTAAAGGAGAATCTTGCCCGACAGATAGCCAGTACTGAATAAGAAGCCCATTTTGTTTGTGTCCGGAGGGATGAGACACTGTTAATAGTGAGGATAAGTTTATTTTAGCTTTGGTAAGAGGAGAACAAATCCACTTTTTCACAAGAGCTGCTTTCCCATTGCTTTTTGCCCCCTTCATCCCAACACCCGCAACCAAGGCAGTGTCAGTAAGTTTTGGGATGAAAAAGCCTTAGGTAGGCTTCTTATGGTTTTGAAACGTGACTGCTTGGAATTGGGGGAAAGCTGTACTAAAATTATGAAGCTGAGTGGTTATTAACCATATCCAGTAGTGGGTCATGTTCCTGTGCCGCCTTTATTTGCCCACAGTAACCTAGCAAGACATAAAATCACAGTGCGCAGTAGATGGCACCATCGAATGAGCCCTATTGTCTGCAGGAATCTGGGATGATAAGGAGATTATTACCTCATTTATTTTTGTAAGGAACTGTGTAATTATGATGATTCGAAAAAAAGAAAGAAAGATGAAAGAAAGGAAAGGGAGGAAGGAAGGGAGGGAGGGAAGGGAGGGAGGGAGGGAGGAAGGAAGGAAGGAAGGAAGGAAGGAAGGAAGGAAGAGAGAGAGAAAGAGAAAAAGAAAGAAAGAAAAAGAAAGAAAGAAAGAAAGAAAGAAAGAAAGAAAGAAAGAAAAAGAAAGAAAGAAAGAAAGTAAGTTAGAAAGAAAGGAAGAAAGGAAGGAAGGAAGGAAGAAAGGAAGAAAGGAGAGAAAGAAAGCAGACAGGCCCTGGTTTGACTGTTTCCTATGCTATTCTACTATAGCATTTAATATCTTACTGCAAATTTGGCTAAGTTATAACTTAAAAATGTTAAGTTTTTATTAGCACTTTGACAAACGTAGACTTCTACAGCAGAAGGTAGTGGATTAAAAGCTGGGCTGTCAACCAGGTGCTCACCAGCTTAATGACAATGGAGAAATGTAATATAAAGAATTTGAAAAAATTTATGCAACATGCATGTTTCTTTTGAAATTTCAGTTTTCGAAAGCAAGGCTTGATGAGATGATCTTCATTTGTGAGAGTATGCAGAGGGCGGTGTGAAAAGATATGGCAGGGATCCATAGTTTAAAAATGGATTAAAAACAGTTCTACAATATGAAAAAATAAGGACAAAAAGTCATAATTTAAATTCTCAAGCTAAGTTCAACAGTGGTAAGGAAAAGAAAACATATAGAAATGGAACAACAGGGATCCATTAGAGTTGGATATCATTAGTTTACTAGTTTGAGGAGGAAAGTGAATAATTCTATGTGTTTTAAAATCATAGAGAATGAACCTTGAAAATGTTTAATGCTTAGAAAAGAAAGTATTCATAATAGAAAGTTCTAACTTGGCCAAATTTCTTACTTTAAAGTTAGAAAATTAGATTTTTTGATTGTATAATTTGGATCACAAAATCAATAAGCAGGTAGATAAAAAGGAAAAACTACATATTAAGCCAGAATCATCTAATAAAAACAGTTTCTTATATATAAAAGACTGTATGCTAACTCCTAGACCCCAAGGGAGAAACTGAGACTACAGTCAGGCGTCACTTAACAACAGGGATATGTTCTGAGAAATGCACCCTTAGGTATTACTGTCATTGTGTGAACAACAGAGTGTACTTAAACAAAGCTGAATATCATAGCATATTGTTCTAGGTTACCAACTTATCTGTCATGTTATCGTACTGAATACTGTAAGCAAGTGTAACACATGGTATTTGTGTATCTAAATATATCCAAACCTGGAAAAGATACAGTAAAACTATAGTATGAAAGATTTTAAAAAATGGGACACCTGTACAGGACACTTAGCATGAATGGGGCTTGCAGGAATTGAAGTTGCTCTGGGTGAGTCAGTGAGTAAGTGGTGAGTGAATGTGAAGGCCTGGGGCATTACTGTTCACTACTGCAGACTTTCTAGACACTGGACACTTAGGCTAAGTTCAAATTTTTAAAATTGTTTTCTTTCTTCAATAGTAAATTAATCTTAGCTGTCTGTAACTTATAAACTTTTTGATGTTTTTAATTTTGATTCTTTCGTGATAACATTTAACTTAAAACATGATCATATTATATAAAAACATTTCCTTTATATTCTTATTTGGTAAGCTTTATTTTTTACATTTTCAGATTTTTTTTTAAGTTTTTAATTTTATTTTGTTAAAAGCTAAGACACAAACACACACATGAGCCTAGGCCGACACAGGGTCAGGATCTTCACCTCCACACCTGTCCTACTGGAAGGTCTTCAGGGGCAGTAACGCATGGAGCTGTCATTTTCCATGATGACAATGCCTTCTTCTGAATTCCTCCTGAAGGACTTTTCCGGAAGCTGATTAACATTTGACATTATTTTTATTTTAAATATTTTTTATTTAAAAAAAAATGTTAAATGCAAACCAGCTTCAGGCAAGTCCTGCAGAAGGAATACAATCTAAAATAATGATAAAAACTAGTAAAAAATAGTAAATATATAAACCAGCAACAGTCATTTATTATCAATATATATACATACACTATAACCGTATGTGCTATACTTTCATGCAAATAGCAGCGCAGAGGGTTTGTTTACACCAGCATCACCACAGACACTTGAGTAATGCATTGCCTTATGATGTTACCATGGCTACGACATTGCTAGGTGATAGGAGTTTCTCAGGTCCAATCTGTCATATCTGTGGTCCATTGTTGGCTGAAATGTCATTATGTGATACATTGACTCTACTGCCGGCAAGCTCCTATTTAAGTAAACAAAAACAATAAACACAAACATGAGAAGTACAGGAGAAAGCCCAAGGAGATAAGAGAATCCTCCTACGTAAAGGAAGCTACATCAGAGCAAGGGGCCAGTTCTCACCTGGAAGACACAGTACTGCACACTTCAGCCAGATGAGTGTCGTTTGAACACTCACCACCCAGGCACTGTGTGTATGACCCCTGGGAATGGCCTCTGCAAGAAGCTAGTGGGTTGTTAGAAGCTTTAGGGGGGTTATTTTTAAGTTTCTGCTAATAAGCTCTATTTCGAGCTGAAAATTTGTGTAGTGCGTAGGGCTAGAAGGCAATATTAGAGATTGTATGGCCCATTCTGTTATACTCTTCTCACCAGTGACTCAGAGGACCTGGCTAGGCTGTCTTTGACCTGTTTCTAATAGTGAAGAATTGGAAACACTCTAAATGTCCTTCCACTGGGGGGATGATTTACGTAAGTTATGGTGCTTGTATAGAGTAGAATATTGCATTTAAAGAACAGGGAGTTTTTCATGATTCAAAATGGAGTCATCTCCATCATATAGTGTTCAAAGAAAACTCCTTACAGTAACTTCTGGAGAGAACTAGAATTGAAGAAGACATGGGTAGTCAAGGGGACATTTGCTGCATCAGTGCAGTTTGAAATTTGTATAATGAAAATGTACTTATGTATTGAGTAATTTATAATCATAATGTACAATTTTGATTTCAACTTTTACCTGACATTCATGTTCATGTCTTTAGAATATAACTCATTCTATGGGTTATTGGACATCCTATCTTACTTAGCTGGTCATATCTCTGCAATTAGATATTTATTTATAAATAGGGATTCCATCAGAGTTACCATTTAAATTAAACAGGAAGATAAGTATTTTATTGGAATTTAGTTTGTGCTTATATCACTGATGTTAATTTTTGCCACAGGAACTCTACTTTTCAAGGTCACCACTAATTTGGTATGTTTCATGTTTCTTTGTCACAATTTAGAGACATTTCTCTATCTTCTTCCTTGATGACCTTACTGTTTACCATAGAAGTTCATCTATGTGTCTCCAAACTCCATTTCAAGAATATGAAAGGCAGGTAGCTTATGCGCACATTCTCTGGCCCTTGATAGATGTTTTGCTGACCCACCTCCTAATATCTGTAGAGTTACCCCAGGCTCTACCTTCCAACAGCCAGTTCTGTGTGTGAGAGGCACAGTCCTTTGTTAAACTAAACATGTTTTTGCTCTCTCCTGTCCTCTCATTTCAGTCTCACTATCTTAGAATCAGCTTCATGGAACCACAGGAAAGACATCGTTGTTCTTCTTTTGCAGGTAGCCAGTAACACCACCCTCTCACTGAGAGCCCCTAAGAAATAATATTAGGACTTGAGTTGACTTTTGATGCATCAGTATTCTTTGCATCATATAGTATACCTGGAGTGGTAGAGTGCAAAGTCTGTGGACTCAACTTGCTATTTGCATGACTTTGAGCAGGTTGTCTAAACTCTCAAAAACTCAGTCTTTTTATTTATAGAATGGAAATAGCAAGTCTAGGATTTGAAAATTGTTAAGAAGGTTCACAATTCTGCATACACTACCGCTTATACATATATGGCAAGCAGCAAGATGTGGCTGTTTTTCTTGGGTGTTTTCAGCCCATTTTCCTCCTTTCCAGAACCTATCTCCTCAAACTGATGGATGCATGATGAGTTTCCCTTGCCTAAGTTATTATTATTATTATTATTTGAGATGGAGCTTAGCTCTTGTTGCCCAGGCTGGAGTGCAATGGCACGATCTCGGCTCACTGCAACCTCTGCCTCCTGGGTTCAAGTGATTCTCCTGTCTCAGCCTCCCAAGTAGCTGGAATTACTTGCATCTGCCACTATGCCCTGGGTTAGTCTTTCTAATTGTTCTTTCACTGTGCTGCCATTTTTAGTGGAAACTTCATTGCAAAAAGTGCAAGGTTCTGATCTGTGGCACTTGAACTGCTTGCTGGCTCCTCTAACTTTTAAGTGTGGTGTATTAATTTAGTCCCTCTCTCAGATGTCCACTGTCAGGTAATGAATTGATGCAGTGTTCCAACTAGGAATGCCATTGCCTCTCTGTCTTGGCTTGTTAACAAGAAACCATTCATGAATGAGTAGAAACAACAATAAGTGTTTAGAAAAGTATTAATGATTGAGGCAGTAAAAAGTGATCCCAAGAAAACCCTAGACCACTTGCACCTGCCATAACTTGTTACCTCTGTGACCTCTGACCATCTGTGCCTCTTTGGTCACGTGTATTGACTCTAGACCACTTTCAGTCTGTCAGCATTTCTCTTCAGTCTATTTAGAGCTTCCTTGAACCTTCTTTCTCTGTCAAACTTCCTTTTATAACATAAGCAAAATAAGAGAAGATGTACATTCCTTATCGTGTGCATGGCAAGGACAGAAAGGAGGAACAGAGTTTATCCATGAAAAGTGTTGCTGTCAAAAGGGAATTATGAAATCCTGTTGTATGCAAGGTATCTCAAAGTTAGCTTTTTTTTGAAAATATGAAACAAAAAATTATTTCAAGCAAAGTGCAAAATGAAAATCTCAGAGAAAGTCAACCTGACCTGAAGCTTATTCATCACTGCACAATGAGTTTCACCACACAATTGAGTTTCTGGCCCATGTGACACTGAAGTCACTAACAGCACTAGTGTTACTCTTCACTGTAGATTGGACAGTGCTGTGTTTGGGGATTCTGGAGAAATTAAAGTAGGAGAGGATGTGGTCTGCTCTCTAGGGCCACAGAGTCCAGTGAGAAAGATACAATTAATAAGCTGAACTCCAGGATTGCAAAGGAAATTCTGTTTTACAGAAGGGGAAGCATTGGGACTGATTTCAATATTTCTGTTGTGGCGTGGCTCTTTTGCAGCTTCTTCTTCTTCTTCACATGTATCAAGCTAACTTAATGAAGAATGTATACATTCTTCCATATCATACTAAATAATGCAAATAAGTGATACTGTTACAGGCTTGGGGTCACAACATGGGGCCATGGTAAGCTGCACCCTTCTCAAAAGCATCTGGTGTATGTGAAGAAGTTGCGTATCAGTGACTCGCTCTGATGTACTCAATAGGAGCCCACAAGATTCTCTGTCTTGGACTCATTAAGGAGCATTTAAATACCAGAAAAATCTAGCAAGGCATAGCCCCTGACTGGGTATTAGCCAGCATAATATCAGGGTTGTTGTAGTTAGAGTATCCAGATGGGAAGGCAAATTTTGTAGGGGACTGTCATCAATACAACCCCCCCATTATACGTATACTCAGACACGCCACACGTGTGCAGTTCATAACAGAAAACCCAGCATTTGTGGAGTAGGAGGCTAGAATTCAAGAACATTAGTGAGTGAGAGCTTTGTCTCAGGATCATAACTAATTTTGAGGTCAGTTTTTTCAGCAGTCTTTGTTATGTTCAATCTTTTAGGTCTAAAAATTATGTGATGGCAGGCCTTAGAAAAATGTAACCCAAGTGAGCCAGATCTATTAACATTTTGCTAAATTCTTTGTGGTTTGTAATGGAGTTAAATATAATCATAAGATTAAAAAATATGAGTTTTGCTTCATGATTTATCTGAAGGTTCAATTGACTGAACTTGAGTAAATTATTCACCACTTCATTAAAATTCAGTAGGACTGAAAGTTTCCGTCGGATGCATTAAGCTGTCTATAGCTAATGAAACACTGCATAGTTGGTGCAGAGGGTGGTTTACTCAATATGGCCTGTGTTAAGTGTATGGAATGCAAATGATATGTAAATTTTATATTTTACTTTCCATTAACAAAAAATTATTTATGTACACATCAGAGGAGGAAAATTACTTTCAGTAAGGATCTGCGCAGTGCTGATTCTTAATCTCTTAGTGGGAATATATAATATTTTTACAGTACTAGCATAAAAATGTCATTACTGCAGAGAGAGGTCTTAGAGTCTTATAATGATTATCTTTATTGCTTGGAGATAACATTTTAGTAAATGAGATTTAGTTAACATTCTAATGAAAAGAGCTAATTTGAGAGAAAATTCCTAAGCTAAAATATTTTTAAACAACAAGTTTGTTTACTTTTCTTTCTCTCCTAGAACCTAAATCATGTAAATTATTGGAACAGATGGTACTGAAGATTTGAGCTGTGTGTTATACTTTTAGTAAAGCTAATTTATAAAAAGGCTACCAAAAAAAGTAATATAATAGACTTAAAGGGCTTCGTGGAGTCCAACTGACTCAGCTGATCTTGTTTTCTTGACAAAATCAGTGTCAAAGCTAAATTCATCCATTGCAGCTTCTGCTTGACCCTCTGGTCCTGTGAGCACTATTATTAACATCTCCTTTCAGTCACAAGCTAGTAACTACATTTGTGAATGGCTCTCCCGTTGGCTTTTTTATGGTTAAATACATTTCCATTTTCAGACTTTATTTCCAGATCTCTGCAAGCTTCAAAACAGCCCTACTTGGTGCCTAGCTGAAGTTGTGGCTCCCATTAATTCAGGTGATTCTGTGATATCAGCTGCTTTCCTCAGAACAAGTCTCATTCTTCTTTCATGCTTTTTTTTTTTTCTCAAAATGAAACATTCAAAGGCTCCCGATTCCATATGTTGCATGAACATTATTTGGCACCATCCTTCATGTTATTCTCAAGACACTCTCCAACTTGCCCATTTCCCTCTTTCAATATCAAAATTAGCCACCACATTCCAGGAGCAGCTGGGTGTGCAGGGACCAGATGCATTCAGGAATGGACGCTCAGAACAAGAGTGATTCTTAACCATTTGAGGACCCCTTTTGAGAATCGAAGACCTGGAATCTCTCCATCAGAACTCGGATGTACAATCTCAGAGTATTCCTGGGCCTAGTTGTAGCTCATTCATAAACTGTACCTTCTGGGGCAGTGGATCAAGAACCTTGGCTCTGCTGTGGCAAGGCTGTAGATGGGAATAATTGAGGAAGATTTTTAATAACCACATACACTTGTATAAGCCTCAGGTGTAAGGCAGAGAATTTGGGGGATTTGCAACTGAGGGGTTTGTTTATTATTTTAGAGATCAGATTTTGAAACTATTTTTCAATTATAATCAACCATGTGGATTTTTGTGAGAATCCAATTTCATTTTAAAAACGTATTTAGCTTGCTTTTTCCTGAATTGACTTGTTCAGACATGTTAGTTCTTTTAAGATGAAGTGCTCATGTTTTAAAAATAGCCACCAGGCCCCATTCCCAGCTGGGTTCTCTGTTGGTGTTGGCTGGATAAAGAGCCCCCTGATTGGCTTGATTTGGGAATAACTTCAACCTCGTAGAAAGTAAAACAGACATGTGTTTCAACCACTGGTCCTAATGTAATTTTTTCAATGTTTGTTTGTGGAATTTATGACATCTCTGAAAATACAGAAATGACGGTGGAGGGGAATGTGTCAGTTTATGAATGTGCCATTTAACCAGATAATTGGGCAAAATTTTTACAAAAAGTATTCTCATGAGCAGTACAAAGTCAGGGATAACCATGTCCATGTGCATTTGTGTCTTTCCGTAGTGTTAGACTTTTACTGATGCTATTTCGGTCACAAAAGCCAGGAGCTACGTGGAATTGCAAGGAGGCAACTCTCCCTAGTACCTCCTGTTCACTCGGTAGTCAGAGCCGCAGGCACACAAGTCAGTTGTATTGCAAACCATACTTAATAGTATACTTAATCAATAGGTACGTGTTACAGATCAAACATTTCACAGCAGACAAAGTAACATATAACATCAAGAGAAAAGGGACAAGAAGAAGGGTTAGCAAACCAGTCCAGGGAGACTCGGAGAGCAACAAACCCACGAAGAATCCCCTGGTCTGGGCCAGGCGAGGGATCCACAGGTTTTGCAAGGAGGAGTGTTTGGTGGGGACAGAGCCTTCCCAGCAAATGCCAGGTGCTAATCACAATTGACAGCAAGACAGATCAGTTAAGATGGCCATTTTGAGCTACTGATGTCTAGCTCTTTTTATGGCCACAGAGTCCTCTGGTGAGGACTGATAGTGACAGAATGTGCTTGTTTTTGACCTTATCTGGTGGATGCAGATTTTTTTTTTTTTTTTTTCTTGAGACGGAGTTTCGCTCTTGTTACCCAGGCTGGAGTGCAATGGCTCGATCTCAGCTCACTGCAACCTCCGCCTCCTAGATTCAAGCAATTCTCCTGCCTCAGCCTCCCAGGTAGCTGGGACTGCAGGCGCGCACCACCATGCCCAGCTGATTTTTGTATTTTTAGTAGAGACAGGGTTTCACCTTGTTGACCAGGATGGTCTCGATCTCTTGACCTCGTGATCCACCCGCCTCGGCCTCCCAAAGTGCTGGGATTATAGGCGTGAGCCACCGCGCCCGGCCGCAGATTTTATTTATTAAGCATAACATCTTGTCCCTATTGGCAAAGTGCCCTATGAAATGTAAGATGGAGTTGTTTTCTAAGATGGAGTTACTCATGTCAAGGGTGCTGTATACAAGTGCTCCATCCTGTGACTTGGCATGCTTTAATCTTCAAGTTTTCTTCCTCTTTTTGGTATCTCTATCTTCACTGAGTCTACTTTGCCCTCCTGCTGGACTTGTATTATCTTGGTTCTGTTCACACTTTGTCAATTGTTCCTGTTAGAACATTCTGAGTAGTTTGTTGGAGAGGTGAGTGTAGACTGAGGTTTTGACACTAATGAAGATCCTTAGGGAAAGTGAAGGGGTGGAGGGGATAGACTGGGCTGGGTGAAGTGGGTGGCCTCAGATGAGTTTTTCCTGATGGTCTAAGATGGTGTGGATCTCACCTGTAATCCCAGGACTCTGGGAGGCCAAGGTGGGCAGATCATGAGGTCAGGAGCTCGAGACCATCCTGGCTAACACGGTGAAACCGGTCTCTACTAAAAATACAAAAAAAAATTAGCCAGGTGTGGCAGCATGCACCTATAGTCCTAGGTACCTGAGAGGCTGAGACAGGAGAATCGCTTGAAGCCAGGAGGCGGAGGTTGCCATGAGCCGAGATTGTGCCATTGTACTTCAGCCTGGGAAACAGAGCGAGACTCTCTAAAAAAAAAAAAAAAAAAAAAAAAGATGTTGTGGGCCTTAGCTCCTTAGTACACAGAACTTGTGTTTGAGCCTGATAGTGAATTCAAGTCCAGAGACCCTGATGTGTTGGAATTGCTGGTTGCATTTTACAAAGAATGGTGGACTTCCAAACTTACAGCAACCACTGCTGAAATTTACTGACATGACAGTTATGCCAGCGCCTCTAAGGTGGCAGACCTGCAGTCTCGTTCTTCTCTTTGATTTGGGGGGAATAAATGCAGACGATAGGCATATATTGGTTAAGAATGTGTTTGCCACTCTGCCTCTTCTTCTTTGCCTCAGTGACTTTGTTCTCCTTGTAGGTTATGGCCACACCGTGCCCTTGTCAGATGGGGGTAAGGCCTTCTGCATCATCTACTCCGTCATCGGCATTCCCTTCACCCTCCTGTTCCTGACAGCTGTGGTCCAGCGCATCACCGTGCACGTTACCCGCAGGCCCGTCCTCTACTTCCACATCCGCTGGGGCTTCTCCAAGCAGGTGGTGGCCATTGTCCACGCCGTGCTCCTCGGGTTTGTCACTGTGTCCTGCTTCTTTTTCATCCCAGCTGCTGTCTTCTCTGTCCTGGAGGATGACTGGAACTTCCTGGAATCCTTTTATTTTTGTTTTATTTCCCTGAGCACCATTGGCCTAGGGGATTATGTGCCTGGCGAAGGCTACAATCAAAAATTCAGAGAGCTCTATAAGATTGGGATCACGTGTGAGTATCATGGCTCCCTGCCTGCTCCTTCTGTCTCTGCTTTGCCATTGCAAGCTCCACCTCACCTCCCAGTGAGGAGTCGTTTATAAAAGTCCTGATTGCTTTCTTATTGAGAAGTTTTCTGAATTTACCACCTTCTCAATCATTTCATTTTATGATTTCCTTCAAAACTCTTTATGTAAAAATTAATTACTGAGTTACTTTTCACAGGCACCTTAAAATTACAGATCAATTTCTTACTAATAATATAGGCATTATAAATGACAGTGCCAAAATACATCATACAGCATGTACTTGATAACCAACTGTTAATTTAAAAAAAAGGATTGCTCTACTTTATTAAATATTTTAAGCCCAAGAAAACTAGGCCTCGGATAGAGCTTGTTATCAATCATGCTCTTTAATTTACCAAAAAATTCTTAAAAGAGCTCCTTACCTTATGTGTCCATCTGGTTTGTTTTCAAAGAAGTTAGACTCTCTTAACTGTTTCCAGAATTTTGCATGTGGAAAATAATATGGGCGTTAAAATTCAGATGGCCAGGAATTTATACTTTTTAGCAGTTTTCATTTTAAATTAAATATAATGTCATAGAAAAGCATTTTCAAGAAACTATTCATTTCTGTGTGAGCCTTCCTGTCCTTTTCAGGATGCACAGAATTGCAGTTATAATGTACCTACTGTTTTCATTTCTGCCTTGCCACCTTAAGAATTTTTCAGTTTATGACTTGGCTCAGATCATGTTTTCTAGGAAATCATAGTAGATACTCAGGCAGCCAGATGCTCTGTCTTGGCCCTGTCTTGTAATTCTTAACTCTACAAAATGCTTAGTTGAATTGTGTTTGACACAAAATACATGTGAAATGTATTTTGACATTTCCATTAAACCACGGGCTCAGCCAAAACAAAGACTTTTCTCATAAATCCCCAATGCTTTGAACAGTGCCTGGCTACCATACAAGTTCAACAGATTTTTTTTTTTTTTTTTTTTTTTGCCAAATGGTTACTAGGATGATTTTATATTTCCTGTAGCTACCGTAAGCATTATTTTTAGAGCTCATATGATAGTCACCAGGTGGCCATAGCATAATCCAACCATGCCTCTATTGCTCACTATTTAGGTTTCTTCTAAATCAGCGGTATTATAAATGACACTGTAGAGAACATTTTTGTATATGTACACATTTCTTACTCTGATATTCTTCCAAGAAATGAGATTGCTGGTGCAAAGTGAATACGCCTTTTTGTGACTCACAGAACATAATGGCCTGGTGCTTTCCAAATGTTGTTATGAGTTGACACTGTCATCAGCATTATCTAAGTATGACAGTTTCAGCACTCCTGTGGTGGTGTTGGCCAGTAGCATTAGAAATGTTTTGTGTGTGTGTGAGTTTCATAGCCAAGTAAACATTATCTTAACTTTCTTTTCATATAATAGGTGATTGTTTTTTATTTTATTTTGTGACTTAGGGAAGTAGAATGTTTCTGTAACTATGTTTGCAGCTACAATTTTCTTATATAAATTGTCTTCTGACTAATCCAAGAATCAGAAGACAATCTGACTATAGATTTTGATAACATTATTATGCATTTTGTATTATAAGAAACACTGAGGAAGTTAAGTGGTTGAGCAAAATTTTATTTTTTCAGTTTTTGCCTGAAACCCCCTGGGTATTTTTGTCAGCATTCAAGAGTTTGATTAAATAATAATAAAGGAAGTGGGTCACAGTGGCTCATGCCTGTCATGCTAGTACTGTGGGAGGCTGAGGTAGGCAGATCACTTGAGGCCAGGAGTTAGAGACCAGCCTGGCCAATATGGTAAAACACCATCTCTACTAAAAATACAAATATTAGCTGGAAATTACTTGAACCTGGAAGGCGGAAGTTGCAGTGAGCCGACATCATGCCACTGTACTCCAGCCTGGGTGACGGAGTGAGACTCCATCTCAAATAATAATCATAATAATAAAGGAAAAGACACAGATCCATCAATTAATCTAAATGTCATTACTATTTTTAAACTACAGGAGAGTAGATTGAATGCACGATAATGTTATCAAAATCTGTAGTCAGATTCTGAAGATACTAAAACTTTGTATTCTTGGGTTAATCAGCCTCCTTATTCCTGTTGTACTGTCAATTCTAGCTTCCCTACTTCGTACATTTTTGAAAATCTTTCTCAAATGTTTTACCACCGTGACATGAAATTGGAATTTTTGTTATTCTTGAAGCTTTCACCTTCACAATTCTGTTCCTTTTTATGATGAATTTTTTTTTTTCTGAAAACTGATTTTTAAAATGATGGAAGGAATTTTAAATCACCATTTCCCACGACAGATTCCAAGCAATAGCATTTTATCCGAGTCAACAGTTATCCTTTATTTCCTCAGTAAGAAGCTGGTAGTGGGAGCCAGTGAATAGCCCATGTGTCCAGAAATGACTGGGAAGTAATGGAGAGCTTGGCTTTGCTGCTGGATTTAGGTGCAAGTGTAGATAACCATGCACAAGGACCTATTTAATATCGACATCCATTCTTTTTTTTTTTTTTTTTTAAGACGGAGTTTCGCTCTTGTTACCCAGGCTGGAGTGCAATGGCGCGATCTCAGCTCACCGCAACCTCCACCTCCCGGGTTCAGGCAATTCTCCTGCCCCAGCCTCCTGAGTTGCTGGGATTACAGGCACGCACCACCACCATGCCCAGCTAGTTTTTTGTATTTTTAGTAGAGATGGGGTTTCACCATGTTGACCAGATGGTCTCAATCTCTTGACCTTGTGATCCACCCGCCTTGGCCTCCCACAGTGCTGGGATTACAGGCTTGAGCCACGGCACCCGGCCCGACATCCATTCTTAAATTTTTGATTTAGTTTAGTGTATTAGTCCATTTTCATGCTGCTGATAAAGACATACCTGAGACTGGGCAATGTACACAAGAAAGGATTAATGGACTTATAGTTCCACGTGGCTAGGGAAGTCTCACAATCACGGTGGAAGGCAAGGAGGAGCAAGTTACATCTTACATGGATGGCAGCAAGCAAAGAGAGAGAGAGGGTGTGCAGGGTAACTCCTCTTTTTTTTTTAAATTTGTTTTTCAATGCATGAGAGAGAGTTCTCTATATTGCCCGGGCTGGCCTCAAACACTTAGCTTTGCCTCCTCAAGCGCCACGACAGCTGGCCTAGCCACAGCAGCTCCCAGGTAGTCCTCTTTCCAAAACTGTCAGATCTCATGAGACTTATTCACTATCATGAGAACAGCAGGGGTAAGACCTGCCCCCGTGATTCAACTGCCTCCCACCAGGTCCCTCCAACAACACATGGGAATTCAAGATGAGATTTGGGTGGGGACACAGCTAAACCATAGCATTTAGACTGCAATTTATATGACTAAAATCTTATTCTGTAGTAGAAATTGTAAGAGTATTGAGTGCTTAAAAAGATATGAAGCTTTCTTCCAAGCAACCTATGATAAAACGAAAACTTTTTTAAAACATCACTGGCTTTTTGTGAATCACTGATTATAAAGCAGAGGTGTTAAGTCTTCCTTGCACGCAAGATCACACTTGGGTAAGTTCAGTATGTTGTATGTCTTTAGTAATGCCACATCAGCCCCAAGTATTTTTTTTTCCTCAAAAATTGCAACCCGTAATTCTAACGAATTCAAGTTCATAGGAGATTAAATCATTCTTTGATATATTTCACTCTTTAATGGGTAGTTCCTCTTTGAGCCATGGACTTAAAAACACTCCTAAAAATTAAAAAACTGGCAATAGTTTATTCCTTAACAGACACTGTGTTGGCACGAGGTGGGCAGGTAAGTCACTCACTACTTGATGTATCTATGTTGAGATCACACTGAGATACTCTCCCGTTTCTCACACAGGTTACCTGCTACTTGGCCTTATTGCCATGTTGGTAGTTCTGGAAACCTTCTGTGAACTCCATGAGCTGAAAAAATTCAGAAAAATGTTCTATGTGAAGAAGGACAAGGATGAGGATCAAGTGCACATCATAGAGCATGACCAGCTGTCCTTCTCCTCGATCACAGACCAGGCAGCTGGCATGAAAGAGGACCAGAAGCAAAATGAGCCTTTTGTGGCCACTCAGTCATCTGCCTGCGTGGACGGCCCTGCAAACCACTGAGGGTAGAATTTGTTGCATTATCCTAGAGCATCAGGGTCAGGGTGCAAGAAAAAGGCTTAAGTATGTTCATTTTTATCAAAACGCAAAAGCGAAAATGATGTCACTTTAAGAAATATCCACTGTTTGCAAAGTCTTATTAAACAAAAATGGAACAAAGAAGCTGTGACCCTGGCAGGATGTCTAATGTGCACCTAAAATTCATATGCGACAAAATTGCCTAGACCTTACGTAGGAAGAGAATACTTGAAGCAGTATCCTGATGGGGTTAGAAGCAGATTTTATACTTTTAACTGGAATCTTTGGGGTTTGCATTTAAATCATTTAGCTGATGGCTAAAGAGCAAAATTTAGAAGCAAAGAAAGCATAGAGATGTGTTTTATAAATAGGCTTATGTGTACTGGTTTGCATGCGCCCATCCAAAATGATTATTTTTATAGAATCTAAGTTAAACTTACTATTTATAATGCATAGGTAACCATTAACTATGTACATATAAAGTATAAATATGTTTATATTCTGTACATACGGTTTAGGTCACCAGATCCCAGTGTACTTCTTAAACCAAGATTGTAGATATTCTGTTTCTTTTGATTTCTCTTTATACAAAAGGATCTAGAGTTGCTACAATAAGGAGAATAATAAACTTAAGAGTGAAAAATCATATTATTCTGCTGCAATAAATTTCTATCCTCTTGCAATAGAATGGTGTCAGATGTCTTAACATGTTTATAAACTTCTTTTGGAATTGAACAAATTATGAATAGGATTTATAAAAAGATTAAGATACTTTATTTTGAAAGTACATTGTGGTTTGCAGCCACCTAGTACTAAAGCACAGAACTTAAACACAAATCCCTAAATGAACAGATTATGTTGCATTAATCTAGGAATTTTAAATTTAGATGCTAAAATGAACAAAAAAATCACAGTTGGTTGTAATTTTATGCTTTCATATATCAGGAGTGTGCATATATATATATATGCGTGTGTGTGTGTATGTATATATATAAAGGAATACACACACACACACACATATATATATATATGAATATATATATATATGTGTGTGTATATATATACATGAGCGAGAGATCTCTATATTGCCCAAGCTGGCCTCAAACACTTAGCTCTGCCTCCTCAAGCACCAGGACAACTGTGTGTGTATACACACACACACACACACACACACACATACACACACACATATAGATATATATATATATACACATACACACTCCTTCATGGAAAACATAAAGGTCACATTAAGTTGATGTACACAGGATACGATTAAGGATTTTAGAAGAGAAAATGAGAAAACTCCTGTGTGATCATGAAAGCTCACTGAACCTCCTAATGGAGCCTTACCTCTCATGGGTAGCTGACCAGGAGTTGATGTTTGAGGGGTTGGTAAAAATTGGTGCAAAATCAGCACCCTCTGTTGAGCCGGCCAAGCACTCTGATCGTGGGGCGGTCCTCCTGACAGTGGGTTGCTCACTCAGTAACCATCTATCTTCTGTACCATGTGCTGCCATGAGCCAATCATTACCAGCTGCAGGGCAAAGGGAAAGCTTCCCTTTTCCCTTCGGAAGGTTTGCTGAAAAATCAACTCACAAAAAAAGGCAGATTAATGAGAAAAGGCATACAGATTTATTACTACCGTGCATGCAGAAAGAATTAGAGAGTGATTGTCCCACATCTCAACGGGGGTTCAGATGCTTAAATAGCTTACTGATTAGAGGAATGGGAGATGGAAAAATGTACGTGACTTTAGAGGGAAAGTATTTTTTAGAGGAATTCAGGCGTGCTGCCCTGAAAGCATATTTCCTCCCTTTGACCATGTCTCTGCAATGGAAAACTGCTGTCATGAGGGCAGATCACTGGTTAAGGGTAGAATAGAGAATCCTTGGGGAATAGAGGGATGCATCATGGCCATAACAGGGTCTGCAAACGTTCCCGATGATCACAAAGCTTGGTGTGGTGTAAAGTCCTGAGGTGCTGATGAATGTAAATCACAGAAGCTGGATTACGCTTGGAGAGTGTTGTTCTATTTTATGCAATGCAGGAAAAAAATAAAAGGCTGGTTTGCCACAGCTGCTTGGCTCTAACATGAGAGAGAAGTTCAAAGTCCAGAATATGAGGACGTACATGAAGAAAAAATTCTGAATCAGATGTCATCAATAAGTAATAGAGTTTAGTACTTAATTTTAGGAACTGGTATGAATCCGCAGCGAACACATTAAACCTTAATGCCCTTCAAATTGTTGTTGTTAATGTGAAGGGCGAAGTAGAAAAGTAGGAGCAAGTTTTACCTCGACCCTCACTCCAGCAGGCAGGAAATGTAAGGGAGGATGTCTTCCCCAGGGTTTCTTTTTGTCTTTGGCCAATGCTGCTGCCCTTTGTTCCCCTGGGAGAAGCGAGCTTGGTGAACCAGGAGGAGCTCTGGCTCAGCCCCTCAGAGAACAGAAACAGGGCTTGCTGCAGGCATGACATGGAGGTGGCAGATGGACGGGGTAGCTAAGCCAGAACTGACATTGGAAACCCTTTAGTTGGAAGAGAGAAAATGAGAAGTTGAAGATGAAAGTAAATACTACAGGATCCTGGGTGATGAGTACAAGCTGAACTCACCTGCTTACCAGGAGCCTTCAAGACAGAGTTCCTAAGAGACCTAGGGAATATCCTCGGGGTACAACAGCAGCAGGAAGCCTTGTCGTTCCAGGGCACGGTGCTGTGTGTGAACTTAAATGTGTTGTGTCTGGTAGAGATGTTAATTTCAAAGTAGTGGATACACTCCATGGAAGGAGAGAACAGAGACTATCTCAGAGTGGGAGTTCTTAACCTTTCAGAAACCCAAAGGTGGAGAGACCAAGGGATGAAGACAGTCTTTTTTTTTTTTTTTTTTTCCCCCCCCCCCCCCTACCGCCCCACCCTGCCAAGGTAGTCTTTAAATGAATCTTGTAAAAGAGGTTCCTAGGACAGATAAAATTTGGGCCAGATCACTCCATTTATAACCCTGGTTTATTTCTATAGTAATCACACCCCTAAGATATTTTTTAAGTATTTGTTCAAAAGTTGAAGAAGAAAAGTGAGAGAAAAAATAAACATTTTCTGAAGACAGAAATTTGGTAGGACTTCAGAAAAAACAAAATCGAGTAATGTCTAGATGACTGACATGGGTTCACTTTTTATTTTTTTTTACCTGAAAAAAAAATCACACTCATACTTTCTCCAAACCAGCTTAATGGGCCTTTTGGAAAATGAATGAGGCGATACTTACAAATCTGGAGACCTCAAGATAACTGAAATCGTCAATGCAAAGCCTTTTTATCTCTTTGAAGTTATCACTAGTACACTGATCTCTTACTAAAAGCAGCCATTTGCCTCAAAGAAGAAAAGTTTTAAATTGGCACAAGCACACGTTAGAGAATCAGAATAGGATTATCTGTCTCTTATTCAGAATTCAGTCAGAGCAGAGCTTCCTGATTGTGTGGCATAATACATTTATTTTGGTATTTGTTGTTGTCAAAGCCTCCATGCTGAGAAGAGCTGTGATAAATACTGATATCCTCAATTTAGGAAGGCAGTCCCTTTAGGATGTAATTTCAGAAATGTATATATGGCAAATTTAGAAACAAAAATTTCTTAATAGCTGAAATTGAAATGAGACAGTATTTATCACTTACTTTATTAGAGTATGCCCCGTAACATTTTCAATCTATCTCTGTAGAATGTTTAAGATTTTCCTATGGTTACTTTTTTTTTTAATTCTGGAAGGGTTTTACATTGTGGAAATTTGGTGCATCCAGGCCTTTTGTGTGAGGTAAGACATAAAATTGCTGAAGTCAATTTTCCTAGTATCTCTCTTACATAATATGTACTTTCAGGCAAACCGCTTTTTGGAGTGCAGTAAGGAACCCAGAAGTAAATAAAAACGCTTTTTAAAGTATTTTTCATGTCCTGGTAGGAAAGCGCATTTAATAAGAAGGAAGCCCTCTCTTGCTTCACTCAGAGCATACACATACTTACTTCACAAAGAATTCTAATAAAATTATTACTCTGTTTTTCCAACCCACAGAAAATAAAGGAGAGAGTTGTATTAAAAGGAAAATTTCAGACAAAATTAATTCGGCAGAGTTTATCTGAACATTAAAGGACTCATGAATTAGATAGCATTCAAACCTGAAGAGGTTCAGAGAGCTTCACTCTAGCAGCAAGAGCAGCAGGGTTTTATAGGCTGAACATGCAAGCAAAGCAAAGCAACTGCTTGATTTGCTAGGGCTAAGTATTTGTCTTAATTGAGTATGATCTACTGGAAAGTCCCTGGCCTTGGTGGTGGTTTCTGACTGGTAAAGGGTATTCTTTTTCACTGTTTATGTTGAATTGAGCTTGGTTGGATTTCCTTACCTAGGAGCTGAAGGGCTCTAGGACCATCTCAGCCTAATGGAATCTCAATTATTTTAACAATTGCTACTCAAATTTTGTGTCAACATAAATGACATTACAATTTTTGACACTTTAAAAAATGTAAAGGTCTTCATATGCAACTTGGCAATAATTACTGTGCAATCACTTAGGCAGCCTTAAAATAGTAGGTAGTCTCTCAGTTCTGTAAAAGCATTTAGAGTACTTGCACCCTTCCCTAAGCATCCTGCAGCACTCAGCATCTGAGTAGAACAGTCTGACCACTGTTTTTTATACTGAGAAGGAGAAATGGTCACATCCTCTAGATGCATGACAACCTATCTTACTGAAAGCAACTTTTAACTAAGTGTGGAGCCTCACTTGCATGTTAGCATGGCAGCTCACATGCTGTTCTCAAAGTGGGTGGCACAGTGTACTCAGAGCCACAAACCACACACAGGTGGCCTAGAAAATTTTTACCAATGTGCAAAATCCACATTTTAAGCCGATTGTCAGAAACAAATGCTTGGTGCCACAAAGAAGAACTAGCAGTCACACACAAAGTTTCCTCAGCAAGGCAATTTACTTCTGCAGAAGGGTGCTGCCTGCATCAGTCACAATCACAAGAGCACACTGAACAAAGGAGAGAAGGGTTTTTATCCCTAATGCAGTTCCTGTCCCTGTGTCCTTCCCCTATTGGCTACATTGGACTGCGCCATCTAAGCTGATCCTGATTGGCTAAGGCTTGAATTTTTCTAACTATGGTTAGTGCATGATTTGTAAGAAGAGGTGGGGATGGGAATGGTCTGTCCATTGTAGTACAAGGCATATCTGGACATGTCTGGGCATAACAGGGCATGACTTGAGCAGGAGGGTTGTTTGCAGGTTGCAGACAAGAGTACAAGGAGGTTGGGCTTTTGAGCAAAGGATAAGAACATTATACAATTAAACCTTTTGAAGAGGAATTTATTATTCCTAATACAATGACAGAACATACTCGCGTCAATAGGATTACGAAGTATGAATACACACTTGTAGAAAAACATGGCTTTTCCACATTGGTAAAAATTTGTAAGTGATGCTCCAGACTTAGTTCATTCTCTTCTAGATCAGGAAAAAACCTAGAAAGGAAATATATGTAGAGAAGGGCAGCCAGTGTGTCAACAGCCCAACAAGAAAGGCGCCAGAAACCCTCCAGGGCAGACCCAGATTAAGAAGACAGGCAGGGCCAAGTGGCCTCCAAGAACCGCACATTTCTTTTGATGTTATTTCAGTAACACAATTTTCATGACAACATTAAACTATGTTTATCCAGCTAGAGTAAGCAAATAGCATTTCCATACAGAATAACTAAAACTTATTTTAAAATGTTTCCTTTTTAAGTGGTAATTCCTTTTGTCTAGAAAATTCCCTCAGGCTGAGCATCTTGTCTTCCATCATAAAGTAACTGGCTGTCTCCATATGAAGATGACACTATTGCTAAAATCTTGCATAAAAAATAATATGTCTATATTATTTTAGGTGAAGAAAGTAGCTACGTTTTGAGAGTCTTTTTCATCCTCTTGGTTTTATTATTTATAGAAATGATTGTAAGCCAAAAAGCATCTGACACAGGTTCAATCAATTTAGTTTATTTTGTCAAGGTTGAGAACATGCCTGTGACACAGCCTCAGGAGGTCCTGCCACATGTGTCCCACGTGGTTGAACTGCTGCCTCATTTTATATGTTTTAGGGAGACATAAGACGTCAACCAGTACATGTAAGATATACATCGGTTTGGTCTGGAAAAACAGGACAACACAAGATGGACAGGCTCCTAGGTCATTGGTGGATCCAAAGGTTTTCTGATTGGTGATTAGTTGAAAGAGTTTATCTAAGACCCAGAGTCAACAGAAGTGTGTGTTTGGATTAAAATAAGGGGTCATAGAGACCAGGGTTCTTATTTTGCAGGTAAAATCTCCTGGTTGAAAGCAGGCTTCTGAGAGAATAGATTGTAAATGGTTCCTATCAGACTTAAAAAAGTGCCAGACTTAGTTAATTCTCTCCTAGATAAGAAAAAAAATACCTTGAAAGGGAAGAGGATTCTCTACAGAATGTAGATTGTTCCCACAAGAGACAGCTTTGCAGGGTCATTTCAAAATATATCAAAGAAACATATTTTGAGGCAAAATATTTCTATTGCTTTCAGAGCTTGCTGTCATGTCAGCATCTTATTGCTACATAGAGTCTGCTTCATCAGACTTGAGGTCTCTGTTTTAATGTTAATGCTGGTCAGCAGTGTCTGAATTCCTTTCATGGAGGCATGTCCAACCATTCACTTCCATCACAGCCTGAACTAGTGTTTCGGGTTAAGTTTGGAAGGCCCTTAGCTGAGAGGAAAGGTCCATTCAGTAGGCTGGGGGGTTTAGAATTGTATCTTTGGTTTACATTTCATGTGTATATGCAAATATAAGTATTTTCACACACATTACTCAGCATTTAATTTTCACTTCTAAGCAATGATGAGACATCCAGAGCCCATCAGCCACCAGATATTCAGACCTTCCAATTAGTCCACGGGTGTTCAAAGACATCAGCCTAGTTTACTCCAAACTCCTGCCTTACCTTGTTCTTGCTCTGCACAAACATCTTTGGTTTAAATTGCTGCATTCGTTTTGGATAAGTGCCCTTTTTTATGTGCTCCCTTGCGTAATGAAAGCTTTCCTCTAAGCGGTTGTTACCAACTTAGTACATGGTGTGATGCATTGCAATTTAGGACAGTGTGACCTTAAAAACTGGAACCAAGCCGATTCTCACCCATTCAACAGTGACCGAGCTAGATTTTAAAGGTCACTGTAATCTACGGCACATGCTGTAACTGACAGAACTCTATTAAAAAGTAAAATAATAGACTGCATTTTTGTCATGGTCTATCATTTTTTCCTGATAATTTGGGGAGCCTGAGAAGGAGATCCAACTGCCCCAGGGACCCCTGTCTTGGGTGAGTGAAGCAGAACCCATGGCATGGGTGGAGTCAGACATTGACACCACACATTCTGTTGGTGACTCCCTCCTAAAGGGGCACTGGTTGGAGAAGGATGACAGCACAGTGGGTCAGTATGGAAACCTAGCTGTGCCACCTGGAACGCTTCTCAGACCGCCATGGAGGGTCTTAAAGAGCCTAATCACCTACAGTCACATTCGTTTTCTTTCCAGCTGATCATCTGTGTTACCTATGTCTGTAGATTTCAAGATTCCATGGCTATCTCTAAGGCAAAAAGAGAAGTATTTTATGAGTGTTACACAGAATATCTGGCCAAGTGATTATGAAGTAGCTTTTTACCCAAGTTGTAAAATGAAAATGTCCTGTGTATTTATTTCCCTTAGAACATAATATGTAAACGGTCCAGTTGCAAGATCTCACTCAGACCCAGTCAAATCCAATGAGAATGGCAAGACCCCATCTCTACAAACAATTTTAAAAATAGCCAGCTGTGGTGGTGCACACTCAGGAGGTTGAGGTGGGAGGACCACTTCAACCCAGAAGGTCTAGTCTATAGTGAGCTGTAATGGTGCCCCTGCACTCCAACCTGAGCAACAGGGCAAGACCTTGTCTCAAACAACAACAAAATATCCCCACAAATTTAAAAGAAAATGGCGCAGTATGGTGCCATGTGCTGTTAGTCCCAGCTACTCAGAGGCAGGAAGATGGCATGAGCCTCGGAATTCAAGGTGGAAATGAGCTATGACCGTGCCACGACACCCCAGCCTGGACAACACAGCAAGACCCCAGTCTCTGAAAAAAAATTAAAACACCCACTGAGAAGAGGTGGCTGTGAATACCTGTGAACCAAGGAAAAAGAAGAAGATGCAATCACTGAGGCTAGAGAAAGAATATAGAGCTTACTGAATAAGTGAACACTCTTAAGGACAACTTTAAAAATTCAATTTAAGCTACTACATTTATTTAAAAGCTTGGACTTATTAATTTTCTTAAATTCTAAGCAATGACTAAAAATCAGTATTCTGTCACAACTGTAAATAACATAACAGTGAATCATTATGGGTAAATAGAATCTCTGTGTGTGCAAACAATTCAATGTAACTTTACACACTTAGGTTATGGGCTGTCCCTCTCAGTTCCTTTGCATGTGGCTCTATATTTCCAGACCCCTCAGATCAGCCATGGAGCTCCTAGTCATGTGGTGGAGGCTCTGAAGGGGTCCACATTAGGCACTATACCCCCATCTCTTCTGTGACAATGGAGTAAAATGGTTTCTAAAGGGAGCGTAGTTCTTCTGGAGCCAGGTAAATCCAGGAGCTGTCTAGAAGTGTTAGAGCTCAAGTGTTAGAAGAAGAGAGCTTTTCTGGAGGCAGATTGTGATAATGAATGCAAAGCAATTAGTTTGCTAACTGGTGCTTAGCGAACACTTTTCACAACGGTTAGCTGCTACTATTAAAACCAATTTTAGTCATTTTTCTAAAACACAAATGATACCCGCTGCTGTGGAAGTGAAATATGGCACAGGTTTTCAAGGCAGCTGCCCATTTTTTATTTGGAGTATAAACACACACCAATTAGCAATGTGGGGTCATGAAATTCCAATGCTATCTGGTGTCCTGCAAGTCGTCAGGGAAGCAATAAACTCAAGGGAGGGAGAGGCCTCTGAGGGTTTGGGCGGATAATGTCAAGGCCAAAGGGATACTTCCCCTTCTCCTTCCGAAGGTTTATTGAAAATCGACTGATAAAAACAAGTTAATAGGAGAAAAGGCGTACTCAATTATTTGATCACAGTTTTATGTGACACAGGAGCCTTCAGAATGGAGACCCAAAAATACAGGTGAAATTGTCGGTTCTTATGCTTTAGTTCAACAAAGTATGGATAATTGTATAGAAAGAAAATTGGACCAAAAGAGAGTAATGGAATGCTGATGGGCTAAGAGGGGAAACCCAGCAAGGCCTGTCTGTCTAGATTCTTCCTGGCCTCTCTGAGCACGCATTCCTTCCTTCCGAATGTGAGGCAGCACCCTTTCTGGAATGGGGGTCTTATGACCTACAATCAAGTGAGGTAGGTCAGGAAATTTATTTATGTCCAATTTTTACACAGAAAGACTGAAGAGGGACCCCAAGAGTCATACTTTTTGGTTTTATGGCTGGCTGTAGGGAAAAGGATTTCTGGCTTCCATGACCTGCCTTGGGGAAGAGGCATTCTAGTTTCTATGGCTAGCCTTGGGGAAGAATGGAACCGAGAAACAGGAGGGTAGAAGAAGGTCAGAGAATAACTTTTGCATCTGAGGCCTTCATTTGGGGTATTGTTTTCTGATTCCAACAACATTAGGAAAGGTCTTGTGGGACAGCTTATCCCTGGAGACTAAGGATGAGAACATTTTAGGAGGTCAGTGCAAGCCAAGGTGAAGACCTCAGCCAGGCAGCAGTAGAATGGTCACTTGGGATATGGCGTAGTGGCTCAAGGTGGAGATGCTGCCACCGGGCACACCTGTGCCAGTCTCCAGATGTGGTGCCTTGGGCAGGCTTCTCAACTGCAGCTTCCTCATCTACTAGCTACCCCCTCAGGGGATGTAAAGATCATAGTCATTTCTTGGAAAGCACTTAGCACAGTGCCTGGTCCATTATGTATCATAATACAATTCAGTTGCCAGTATTATTGAGTGACCATTCTGAAGTTTTTCATTCAGCCTGTTTATAAAATAAGAATAATATTGGCAACTAAAGTATGCGGAGGAGTAGGGAGAGAGCGCCATCAGTTCAGGAGAGTGAGATATGAGGGCTTCTGAAGACTTGGCGGGGGTTCCTGAGTACTTTGACCTGAGGATTGACCTGAGTCCAGAGTGCAGTCAAGTGAGACTGTCATTAGTGTGTAGAAAATGAATACTGAAGGCCTGGCATTAGGAAGGCTGGCCCACCCATTGATGCACAGGTTAGATCATTTAGAGGGGTACTGGAGCTGGCAAGTACAGCTTGGACCCAGTTCTAGTAATTAAAGTCTGAAAGGGAAGCAAAGGAGAGGGGATAGAAGGAGCAGATAATGCTGAGGGCAGTTTTAACACATAATTAACATGTTTTCCTAACCCGGAATGATTAGGATGCAGAAACATACAGAAGTTTCCAACCTAAAACTAAAATCGTGGTGCTTTAACAAAAAAAGTGGAGAAGGGAAGGTAAATTTGTTTCATGGTAATGTTGGGTTTATAATGGAAACGTTCACATGGGTTAAATCAGATTATCTGTGCAAAATACCTATTACAATGCCTGACCTGATTTTTTTTTTTTTTTAAGTGATGGCATCTTGCTATGTTGCCCAGGCTGGCTTTGAACTCCTGGGCTCAAGGGATCCTCCTGCTTCAGCCTCCCAAGTAGCTGGAAGTACAGGCATGCACAGCTAGGACTGGCTACATTGCCTGACATTTGGAAGGAAGATATTAAGACTCAGAAAATGGTCAAAGTGTCAACTGCTGAAAAATGTCCAATTGGATTGATGAAAAGGACATTGGATTTAACTACAAGGTGGACTTAGTGACTTCTGAAAGCAGAATTTGAATGAAAAGACTAGGAAGGGCTAGTTGCAGGGATAGTGACCATAATAACTGCCGACAAGACAATAGTTCTGATCAACATTTCTAATTGTATAACTTAATGCCTACCCGTACTTTCTGAAATTTTTAGCAGTAATTCAAGTATTTCAAATATGTTTGTGTCCTGCATAAAATTCCAATTTTGCACGACACACACACACAGACACACACACAAATCTAATACCATCCTATTTTATTCTTATGTGGTTGTGATGCTAATTTCAGAAGGCTAATTTGGTAAAATGTTCTTTGCTACTTACAGAACCAATTGCATCTTTAGATATTTTATAACAATACATTATGCAACATATTTTATTTTTATTTCACCTCATTTAACTGGTGAAGGTTATTTGTCAAATATATCCATTTCTAAAATTATTTGTCTATCCCAGACACCCTGCAGGCTGAGCATTTGACACAAGATGGCCTTGATGTGAGTTCAGACTATAGAAGTCACCCCCAGGCCGTGCAGTAAGAGCTAGCTCTTCGGTCCTAGAGGTGAAACCTGATCAGAGAGATCACTTTAAAAATCAGTTATCCCAAGAGAGAGATTTCCCCACATAATTCTAAAACATTCCTTGTGCCTCATTGGCATTTAAATACTGTAGTTTATGAGCTGTATGTCCAGGTAATAACAAACAAGCCACCAACTAGGAATTTATTTTAACTGGCTCTTGCTGTACACCGATAATTAGTGCTCACAAGTCCCTGGGACCATGTAGAGGATGGCAGTGCCTTCTGAAGCATTAAAGAAAGATATCCAGTAGAGTTATAGTCTTGGAAGGACCTCACCACACATTAATTCTTTGATCATGAACCGTTTTGGTTACTCTGCTAAATGCATACACTATTCCTTAGCTATGTCTACATAAAATAATGTACACATATGTACTTGTGAACATTCCTTTAAGCAGTTTAATAGTGCTTAAGAACTGCAATGTCTCTGACTTTTCTTTCTTTTATTGGATATCTGTAGGAACAGGGCTATTAGGGCCTGAGACGAAAGAGCCAGCAATATCGTTACAGGAAAGCAGAGGATTTTATATTTTTATACTGTCAAAGCCAAAGAATTTGTTTTGTTTTTAAGGTGAGGAGAAAAGAGAGGGGGCATTCTCTATTCTTTGACATAAATTTATAACTCCAATAGCCCTTCTCTCTAAAATGAAGGCAGTGTGTTTTCATTTGCAGATATGCCCAGAAGTCAGGAGATTTTCACCTGTTCTCTCAATAATTCTAGGTCTGTGTGCTGCGTGCTGCCAGACAGGAGACCTATTTCTTCATCAGGTTAATTTATTCCTCCTTAGAATAGAACAAATACCAATAATCTCTTCATTCATCAGGGACAACATCGAACAAAATTAATTAAGTAGCCATTTTAGACATATTCATAAAGACTTAGAAGGGATAGAAAAATAAATTGATTTTTTAGTGAAGGAGAGAGATAAAGGAGATTATTGAAGGGCTAGTGCACTTAGGAAGTACAGTGCTGCATACAATGAGCTACATGGAGGGAAAAAGGGGTATTTTAATTTTCATTGTTTTGATTTTTAGTGTGAGAATGAAATGTGCCAATGAAGTAAGAAAATCACAGTTGCCAGGAAAAATAAGTTCTTTGCATTTCATATTTTGTCTTAGAATCTTATATTGGGAGTGATTACCAAGATCAGAAATATTTGTTGAATGAATAAGTGATCTCCCAGCACTTTGTCAAAAACGAATTAGTAAGACTGATTTGCCATCAGTATCAGAATTCCCAAGTTTTTCTGTCTTCCCATCTCTGAAAGATCAGAATCACAATGGCGACAGATCACACTGCCATCTCTACACTGTTGACTTTGCTTCTGATCCAGGAAGCCTGTGATTCCCACCGAGTCTACAGTTTTGAAAAGACAGGAAGTGGGTGTTCCAACACCTAACAGGAGTCCACACGTCACACCATCTCCATGTTTTCACGTGAATGAGTAAAGAGTGGAACGAGAATAAGAGGTATGCCAGTGAGAAGAGGATAAGCCCGTAGAGAGCCCTGAGATGAGGAATCTGAACAGACTTGCAGGGTTTACAGAAAGGGCCAAGTAGGTCAGAAACCAGAGGCCTGACGTCAAGAGAAAGGGAGGCTAGGACCTATTTATTTAAAGAAGAAAAGCCAAACTAAAGCCATGGCTGCCTCTTTGTAGGTTCAGCTGTTCCAAACTGGGCTGATACTGGCCCATTTAATGGTGAACAGAGTAGTGAAATAATTCCAGCCAATCCCTGGAAAACAGACTGTTAGCAGTGCACGCCAACAGTTTTGGTGAATTCTGTTCTGGGTCAGTAAACAGTACTTAAGAATATTAAAGGCAGAGTGACCAACTGCCCCAGTTTTCCGAATTCAAGGGCTTACTGAAATGTAGGACTTTGAGTGCTAAAACCAAGACAGCTCTGGGCAAACCTGAACAATTGTTTTCCCTAATTAGGGGTCACAGCGAGTCTGGATTCATTTATTATTTTTGACAAACACTGAGATACGACACTCTGCCAAGTACTACACTAAGCCTTTATAAAACAAAAAGCTCCTCGAGAAGCTTGCAGTGTGGTTGTTGAGTAAGGCATTGCCTAAATAACACAAATGCTGTAGTGGACCCCGTCAGGACCAAGGCCCTCCCTTACCCTAGCTGGCGGGAGTATTGCCTGCTAATGGCTCACTGATGAGTCTGTTATAGTAATTGCCCTCTGCTGAAGAAAGCTTTCCTGCCTAAGAGTACATCTCCTACTTGGAGAGTCTTGATCTAGTGATGGCCAATGCGAGTTACAAAGGTCCGTCCCTCTTGTTCCATTCCCGGCAACCTCAAGGGCCATTCTAGCTCCCGTGTGTCCTACTGGCTCATCTGAGATGCCTGCTTCAACTGCAACATTTTTCTTGAGAGCTGGTTTCCTTCAGCATCCTTGGTCATGTGGCCATCTCTAGGCTAAAGAAACAGAGCCTGATGTTTTAGATCCTTCATTCAACTACTTCCAACTAACTGCGTGAAAAAGCTGTCTCCTTTTTTTCTCTTCAAACGAGGCATTATTTTATTTCTCTGAGCAGCTCTCTGACCAGTTTGCCCCTCATATTTCTTTACAACAATATATTTTGCAATAAAATATCATTAAAACATCATTTGAATGATCTCAGAATAGGTCTCTCAGTCTCTTTAAATGGATGTTTTCCTTAGGTAAAAGTAAAAAATGCATGCCTTTTAAAGTGCAACTTAAAGTTCAAACTATATTATCAGGTCTACAGATGAATAAGAGCAATGAGGCAGAAAGCATGTCTGCTTCCCAGCCACGGAAGCTTCTATGACATTCCAATATCCTGCCAAGGGGAAGGGATATTTTCTCAACACCACCACCCACCGCTTCATCCCACTTTAGTGAATTCTGAGGGGTACACTTTCCCACAGGGCATTCAAGGAGTGTTTATTGTCACGGTTTTCTATTTTTTTTTAAAAAAAAAGAACTTCAGATGTGGCAGGAAGGAAGGCTTAAAATTCCATCTGTCAGCTCCTGAAACCGCATCATTTCTATTCTAGGACTAAAGTTGGAATGGTTATGGCAGCTGCCCAAGAGCATTTGATAAGGAGAGCCTAAATACTCAGCTCCTTATTAGCCTGGAAAGTCTGGGGTCTTGGAAGCTGTGAATTCACTTTGTTACCTAACGGAGGGGATTCCAAACACTGCCTGGTGACCTCAGATATTTCTGCAACCCAGAGATGGATGCTATTGGATTCTCCCCCACAATCAACTCTGTTCCTGACTTAAGCCAAATGGGTCTAACATGGGGGAGAATCTCCTCAATATTATCAAGACCCAGGGAGCGTTTTGGGAACGATGTACAGGCAATGTCTGGGTAAGGAACATGCTTGTGATATGGCTACAAATAAATGAAAAGCTTAAAAGTGGAGGAGATTGTTTCAGGGCAGTCAAAGTCTTTTGAAATGTCAGGGGCTCCTCCCCATGACTTCTGTCCATTCCTCCTTAGTGTTGGCTTCCAGTTAAAGAGAGCGTTCACCATATATTTGATTTCTCAATCATGAATAAATCCATTTAGCAGCTTCCTTCCTCAAAACCTTTGTTGTAACTTTCTTTTCTCAAATTTAGACTGTCTCCTCACCTACTGAGAAGTTCTGACACTTTTATACTGAGAATGGTGACTTAAATTCAGAATGAGGTAGTCTTAAGATAAAGTGAATTCAATTCGGGCTTTGCCACAGGCTCTATGGTAATCTCACTATTTAATCTTTATTTTCCTCATTTCCAGATTTGTCTTCCCCACTGTTTTCTTTGTTATGAACTTTAATAGTCAATTTAGCATTCCTCATCCAGGAAGATAAATTTTATAGAAGTACAGTCATCCCTGGGTATACTCAGCGAAGTGGGTCCATGCAGTTCAAAACTGGTATTGTTCAACCAGCAACTGCATTTTTCCCTCTATTCTTCCCTCTAATTACCACCCTGGATGTTAAATATGAAATAAACATAAGAAGACATCTTAGAGGTAGACAGAGGAATGCAGACCAGCTATGGAACTCAGGGTCAAGGAAGACATACACCACAGAAAAAACTATGGTTTTACACCATCCATGATAGCAAAGACTGAGTGGGGAGCCCAGATTTTGACCCTCACTAGGCTGTAATGAGGTACCCCAATGTCCCTGGGGTGGTATCAGAGGAGGCCAAATAGAGAACTGGAAACTACTCACCATGTGGTAACGAATCTCCACTTCCACCCTAGCCTACCTCCATACACACACAGTGTCAATGCAACCTGACTTCAATGCCGCAGGCATTTTTTCCTCCTGCTTAGATGAGGTCAGAGAAGGCCTACTAGACAGTCAGGACTTTCAACAGTGCCCAGTGGTAATGGGACCATCCCCACCACAGTGTCAGTGGGGAGCCATAATTCCCACCCTCCACGAGCAGTAACAATACCTTCCCCTGAGGAAGTGATGTCAGACATAGCCAACTAAAACAGAAGGTTTAAATAAGATGATGTTTCATGACATAATATTTAAAAAAAGCATTCATACCAAAAGCTAGGAAAATCTCAAACTGAATGAAAAAGACAATCAATAGATGCCAACACCAACAAAACAGATACTAGAATTGTCTGATCAGGATGTTAAAACAGCCACGAAGACAAAGTTTCAATGAGCAGTTATGAACATTCCTGCTCAAAACTAAAAATGAAAAATAGAAACTCTTAGCCAAGGAGGAAACTGCCTCAACCTGACAAAGAGCATCTATAATAAGCCTACAACTAACAGTACACTTAATGATGAAAGACTGAAAGCTTTCCTTCTAAGATTGGAAACAAAGCAAGGATGTCTGCTCTCACTGTTTTTATTCATTATAGTGCTGAAAACTCTAGCCAGTGCAATAAGGCAAGAAAAGGAAATTAAATTCATACATATACAAAAGGAAGAAATAAATGATTCATATTTGAAGATGATATGATTGTCTATATAGAAAATCCTAAAGAACACAAATGACCTAATATCTTCAAACCAAAGAACAGATTGTGTCCTTGTCTTACACCATAAACTAAAATTAACTCAAAGTGGATCAATCTAAATGTAAGTGCTAAAACTATAAAACTCTTGGAGAAAAACATGGGGGAAAATCTTGATGACACCGAATTTGACAATAATTTCATCGATATGACACCAAAAACATAAGCAACAAAAGAAATACATAGGTAAATTAAACTTTATGAAAAATCTAAAACTTCTGTGCATCAAACGGCACTATCAAGAGAGTGAAAAGCAAGAGAACAGCAGAACAATCTGCAAATGACATATCTGATAAGAAATTAATTATTCAGAACATATGTAAAAACGTCTACAGTTCAATTACAAAAATACTACAAACAATCCAGTAAAAAGAGAAATGCAATTAAAATCACAATGAGATACAACATTACTTTTATTATAATGGCTATTATTAAAAAACAGAAAACAGTAAGTATTGGTGAGAATGTGAAGAAATTGGAACTCTTAATGGGAATATAAGACAATGTAGCTACTTTGGAAAACATTATGGCCATTCCTCAAAAAATTAAACAGAGGATTACCGTATGTTGCAACAATTCTACTTCTGGGTATATACCCACAAGAATTGATAGCAGAGATTCCAAGAGATGGTTGCATACCCATGTTCATAGCAGCATTATTCGCAGTAGCCAAAAGGTGGAAACAACCCAAATGCACATCAATAGATGAACGAATAAACAAAATGTAGCATAGCCCTACAGTGGCATATTACTTAACTTTAAAAAGGGATGAAATTCTGACACACGCTATGACACAATTTCTTCTTTTGTTTATTCCTTCGACATATTTAGGGGAAACAGAAGCACGTTATTGGAGGAAGAAGGAACATGCCCTGTAGGGACTTTATATATTACTATGGAAGAGTGAAAGCAGGAATACTCTATACATTACTACGGAAGAGTGA